>NW_026600489.1:0-229642 GCF_029448725.1 Salvelinus fontinalis
AAGACATTGTCACGCCCTGGCCTTAGTATTATTGGTTTTCTTTATTATTTTAGTTAGGTCAGGGTGTGACATGGGGAATGTTTTTGTTTTGTTGGTTTTGGGTGTTGTTTATGGTAAAGGGGTTGTGTATAGTATATGGGTTTGTGTGGAGTACAGGTTTCTAGTATTGTCTATGTATGTTTAGTTGTCTAGGAGAGTCTATGGTTACCTGAATGAGTTCCCAATTAGAGACAGCTGATTTCGGTTGTCTCTGATTGGGAGCCTTATTTAGGGTAGCCATAGGCTCTCATTGGTTGTGGGTAATTGTCTATGTAAGAACGTTAGTAGCCTGTATGTTTGTGCACAACGTTTGTAGCTTCACGGTCGTTTTGTTGTTTTGTTAAAGTGTTTTTGTGTCGTGTTCATCTTCATGTTATAATTAAAGAAGATGGCTTATTTTCCAACTGCTGCATTTTGGTCCGTTAATCCGCCACACGATCGTGACTGAATTACTCACCATAGGACCAAGCGGCATGACCAGCGGCAACAGGAGCAATACAAGGATTTATGGACATGGGAGGAAATTTTAGACCGGGAGGTACCAGGAGAATATAACCGCCCCAAAGCTGAGCTGGAGGCAGCGAAAGCAGAGAGGCGGCGATATGAGGAGCTAGCTCGGAGGCAGGAAAAGGAACCTACAAAGGATCTGGGTTACACTACGTGGGAGGAGATCGACAGGTGGGCGATCAACCCAGGGAGAGTGCCGGAGCCCGCCTGGGATTCTCTGGCGCAGTGCGAGGAGGGATACCGGCGAATGGAGGCAGCACGACGAAGCGGTAGGAAGCCTGTGGGAAAACCCAAAAAATTTCTTTGGGGGGGGATTAAAGGGAGAGTGGCGAAGTCAGGTAGGAAACCTGCGCCTACTCCCTGTAATTACCGTGGAGAGCGAGAGTACGGGCAGACACCGTGTTACGCAGTAGAGCGCACGGTGTCTCCTGTACGTGTGCATAGCCCGGTGCGGGTTATTCCACCTCCCCGCACTGGCAGGGCTAGATTGAGTATTGAGCCGGATGTCATGAAGCCGGCCCTACATATCTGGCCACCAGTGCGTCTCCTCGGGCCGGTTTACATGGCACCAGCCTTACGCATGGTGTTCCCGGTTCGCCTACATAGCCCGGTGCGGGTTATTCCACCTCCCCGCACTGGTCGGGCAACGGGGAGCATTCAACCAGGTAAGGTTGGTCAGGCTCAATGCTCAAGGGAGCCAATACGCCTGCACGGTCCGGTATTTCCGGCGCCACCTCCCCGCCCCAGTTCAGTGCCACCAGTGCCTACACCACGTAACAGGCTTCCAGTGTGTCTCCAGAGCCCTGTTCCTCCTCCACGCACTCGTCCTATGGTGCGTGTCTCCAGCCCGGTATCACCAATTCCGGCACCACGCACTAAGCCTCTTGTGCGTCTCCAGAGTCCTGTGCATCCTGTTGCTGCTCCCCGCATTAGCCCTGAGATGCGTGTCCCCAGTCCGGTACCACCAGTTCCGGCCCCACGCACTAGGCCTAATGTGCGTCCCCAGGGTCCAGTATGCCCTGTTCCTGCTCCCCGCACTAGCCCTGAGATGCGTGTCCCCAGCCCGGTGCCACCAGTCCCGGCACCACGCACCAGGCCTACAGTGCGCCTCAGCCGGCAGGAGTCTGCCGTCTGCACAGCAATGACTGAACTGCCCGTCTCCCCAGCGCCATCTGAGCCATCCGTCTCCCCAGCGCCATCTGAGCCATCCGTCTCCCCAGCGCCATCTGAGCCATCCGTCTCCCCAGCGCCATCTGAGCCATCCGTCTGCAATGAGCCTGCAAAGCCGCCCGTCTGCCATGAGCCTGCAAAGCCGCCCGTCTGCCATGAGCCCACTGAGCCGTCCGCCAGACAGGAGCCGCTAGAGCCGCCAGCCAGACAGGAGCCGCTAGAGCCGTCCGTCAGACAGGATCTGCCAGAGCCGCCAACCAGACAGGATCTGCCAGAGCCGCCAACCAGACAGGAGCAGCCAGATCCGCCAACCAGACAGGAGCAGCCAGATCCGTCAGCTAGCCATGAGCAGCCAGATCCGTCAGCCAGCCATGAGCAGCCAGATCCGTCAGCTAGCCATGAGCAGCCAGATCCGTCAGCTAGCCATGAGCAGCCAGATCCGTCAGCT
The DNA here is from genome assembly GCF_029448725.1 of Salvelinus fontinalis. NCBI lineage: Eukaryota > Metazoa > Chordata > Actinopteri > Salmoniformes > Salmonidae > Salvelinus > Salvelinus fontinalis. The sequence continues at coordinate 2,165 of NW_026600489.1, forward strand.
AGCCATGAGCAGCCAGATCCGTCAGCTAGCCATGAGCAGCCAGATCCGTCAGCTAGCCATGAGCAGCCAGATCCGTCAGCTAGCCATGAGCAGCCAGATCCGTCAGCCAGCCATGGGCCATCCCTCAGTCCGGAGCTGCAGTCCCTCAGTCCGGAGCTGCAGTCCCTCAGTCCGGAGCTGCCATTCCTCAGTCCGGAGCTGCCCCTTACCCTGGTGCTGCCCCTTACCCTGGTGCTGCCCCTTACCCTGGTACTGCCCCTGACCCTGGTACTGTCCCTGACCCTAGTATTGCCCCTGACCCTGGTACTGCCTCTTACCCTGGTACTGCCCCTTAGTCCGGAACTGCCCCTGAATGCAATGGGGTTAAGGTGGAGGGGGGTCGTTTGGAGGAAGCCTAGGAGGTGTTTAGGTACTGTGGTGACGTGGGGACCGCGACCAGAGCCGGAGCCGCCACCGTGGATGGAAGCCCACCCAGACCCTCCCCTAGACTGTGTATGGTGCGCCCGGAGTTCGCGCCTCAAGGGGGGGGTTATGTCACGCCCTGGCCTTAGTATTATTGGTTTTCTTTATTATTTTAGTTAGGTCAGGGTGTGACATGGGGAATGTTTTTGTTTTGTTGGTTTTGGGTGTTGTTTATGGTAAAGGGGTTGTGTATAGTATATGGGTTTGTGTGGAGTACAGGTTTCTAGTATTGTCTATGTATGTTTAGTTGTCTAGGAGAGTCTATGGTTACCTGAATGAGTTCCCAATTAGAGACAGCTGATTTCGGTTGTCTCTGATTGGGAGCCTTATTTAGGGTAGCCATAGGCTCTCATTGGTTGTGGGTAATTGTCTATGTAAGAACGTTAGTAGCCTGTATGTTTGTGCACAACGTTTGTAGCTTCACGGTCGTTTTGTTGTTTTGTTAAAGTGTTTTTGTGTCGTGTTCATCTTCATGTTATAATTAAAGAAGATGGCTTATTTTCCAACTGCTGCATTTTGGTCCGTTAATCCGCCACACGATCGTGACAGACATCTAGTTGTCTTGCCTTCAGCAAGCACATTAATAATAATGGATTGGATTTATATTGCGCCTTTTGACCGATTGATGTACTCAAAGAGCTTTTCTAAAGAAAGGTTAACATTTTGGATGCTTTCATTAAAACATCAGTAGTTAACGACACAAGCATGGATATACATGGTTCATTGTTGCAAAGGGTCCTTCATTGACAAAGTGTTCATTGAATTGTATGAAATAATTATAATAAATGATGTTGCTTACCTAGTTGTTGATGTCACTGAAGTCAAAAGGGTAGGAAGTGGTGTGGTGCTGGTAGTTGTTGTTGGGGCAACAGTGGTGGTCAGGAGACCTAGAAAATAAATGAAAATACATTTTAGAGGGATTATAAACTTGTAATATGTCATATAACATAGTGTTTTCGAGATTGAGTATTATACACGTTACATGGTGTTTGATAACTCACTGTCATAAAAAAAGATAGAAATGACAACCGTATGGTAACAAAAGCAGCATACCTGAGACTTTTAAGACTTCCTGTAGAAAACTACTAGGGTGGTTGACATCTTCCTCTTTGTATACATACGTCACGTTTGCCGTGATTTCAGTGCCATCATCACTGTGGACGTGAAAATTTGTTTTGTGTTAGAGTTAAACATGTTCCCTTCATCCTGTTTAGCTGTACAAGCAGCAGCTAAATGAAATCTGCAGAAATTCTAAAGAGTGCAGTTGAGAAAGATGGGTTGGTTCAAGGATATGACGTTGTACTTACATGAATTTGGCGATGGGAAATTGAAACTGTTTGCCGTCTGGTTCACTGAGAACCTTATGGAGCTAAAAGGGGACAAAACATCAAGTTGTCAATTACTATCATGACCTGAACATGACCATGGATGTATCTTATGTGTAGAAGTACAGTATCTTACTAGTCTGTTAATTGAATCCTGGATCTCGGTCTCATTGGTGAGTGTGAGTCTATTACTTAGAGACTCCTGGGTTACATTGGTTATTTTGAAACCAAGGTCGATGGCAAATGAAGTATCTGTAAGTTCTGTGAGCACACAAAAAAATGGTCACAATAGCAACAGATCAAATGAACTGCTACAATTTAGGAGTTTTAACAGCATTAAAAAACATTCAAGAAGAATTTAGATAGCAGGAGCAGTTGAATGTTTACTTATTAAGAAATGATTTTAGAGAGTGGAAACAAATGTCTTCATGAAGCCTAATTTGTTGAACTCACTGATATAAGTTGCATTCTGGAAGGTGGTTTGAGTGGTCGTGAATTGAGGAGACAGTTGCTTCTTGACGGCACCAAGGACATCATCCTCAGTGGGGACTGGTGTTTTGACCTTGAATATCAGTTTAACAAAAACCCCCACTGTGCCGAATCTAAGAGAAAATAATAATACATGGAAAATTACATATCCTAAAGAAAATCTGTGTGCTTGCTAGCTTGTCTTAAAGTATTCATGGTTGTAAAGTAAGTTTTAGGAGAGGCAGTCACTGCAAGAGTAATAGTAGTGACTGGTTATAATTGGAAAAAGTAGGTAGATGGAAAGATTGATTGATGGATAGCATAGGATAGGATCGGATAGGATAGCCTGAACATATGAAAGTTGGTTCGGTCTCTCTAGCTTGAACGGTACGAGTTACTATTATTTTGGGTGGGTTATTATATGCTAATTCCTACTCATTTAAATTGTTTTAGTTTAGAAAGTTTAGAAAATGTTAAAATAATTAGAAAAAGAATGTAAGAAATCTAGTTGTCTTGCCTTCAGCAAGCACATTAATAATAATGGATTGGATTTATATTGCGCCTTTTGACCGATTGATGTACTCAAAGAGCTTTTCTAAAGAAAGGTTGACATTTTGGATGCTTTCATTAAAACATCAGTAGTTAACGACACAAGCATGGATGTACATGGTTCATTGTTGCAAAGGGTCCTTCATTGACAAAGTGTTCATTGAATTGTATGAAATAATTATAATAAATGATGTTGCTTACCTAGTTGTTGATGTCACTGAAGTCAAAAGGGTAGGAAGTGGTGTGGTGCTGGTAGTTGTTGTTGGGGCAACAGTGGTGGTCAGGAGACCTAGAAAATAAATGAAAATACATTTTAGAGGGATTATAAACTTGTAATATGTCATATAACATAGTGTTTTCGAGATTGAGTATTATACACGTTACATGGTGTTTGATAACTCACTGTCATAAAAAAAGATAGAAATGACAACCGTATGGTAACAAAAGCAGCATACCTGAGACTTTTAAGACTTCCTGTAGAAAACTACTAGGGTGGTTGACATCTTCCTCTTTGTATACATACGTCACGTTTGCCGTGATTTCAGTGCCATCATCACTGTGGACGTGAAAATGGGTTTTGTGTGAGAGTTAAACATGTTCCCTTCATTCTGTTTAGCTGTACAAGCAGCAGCTAAATGAAATATGCAGAAATTCTAAAGAGTGCAGTTGAGAAAGATGGGTTGGTTCAAGGATATGACGTTGTACTTACATGAATTTGGCGATGGGAAATTGAAACTGTTTGCCGTCTGGTTCACTGAGAACCTTATGGAGCTAAAAGGGGACAAAACATCAAGTTGTCAATTACTATCATGACCTGAACATGACCATGGATGTATCTTATGTGTAGAAGTACAGTATCTTACTAGTCTGTTAATTGAATCCTGTATCTGGCTTTCGGTCTCATTGGTGAGTGTGAGTCTATTACTTAGAGACTCCTGGGTTACATTGGTTATTTTGAAACCAAGGTCGATGGCAAATGAAGTATCTGTAAGTTCTGTGAGCACACAAAAAATGGTCACAATAGCAACAGATCAAATGAACTGCTACAATTGAGGAGTTTCAACAACATTAAAAAACATTCAAGAAGAATTTAGATAGCAGGAGCAGTTGAATGTTTACTTATTAAGAAATAATTTTAGAGAGTGGAAGTAAATGTCTTCATTGAGCCTAATTTGTTGAACTCACTGATATAAGTTGCATTCTGGAAGGTGGTTTGAGTGGTCGTGAATTGAGGAGACAGTTGCTTCTTGACGGCACCAAGGACATCATCCTCAGTGGGGACTGGTGTTTTGACCTTGAATATCAGTTTAACAAAAACCCCCACTGTGCCGAATCTAAGAGAAAATAATAATACATGGAAAATTACATATCCTAAAGAAAATCTGTGTGCTTGCTAGCTTGTCTTAAAGTATTCATGATTGTAAAGTAAGTTTTAGTAGAGGCAGTCACTGCAAGAGTAATAGTAGTGACTGGTTATAATTGGAAAAAGTAGGTAGATGGAAAGATTGATTGATGGATAGCATAGGATAGGATCGGATAGGATAGCCTGAACATATGAAAGTTGGTTCGGTCTCTCTAGATTGAACGGTACGAGTTACTATTATTTTGGGTGGGTTATTATATGCTAATTCATACTCATTTAAATTGTTTTAGTTTAGAAAGTTTAGAAAATGTTAAAATAATTAGAAAAAGAATGTAAGAAATCTAGTTGTCTTGCCTTCAGCAAGCACATTAATAATAATGGATTGGATTTATATTGCGCCTTTTGACCGATTGATGTACTCAAAGAGCTTTTCTAAAGAAAGGTTGACATTTGGATGCTTTTATTAAAACATCAGTAGTTAACAACACAAGCATAGATATACATGGTTCATGGTTGTAAAAGTTTCTTGATTGACAGTGTTAATGGAATTGTATGAAAAAAATATTCTAAATTATCTTGCTTACCTAGTTGTTGATGTCACTGAAGCCATAGAAGTTGTGTTATAATTTGCAGTTCTGGTTGTCGAGGTAGGAAGTACAATTGCGGTTGTATTTGTAGGTGCTGCATTTGTAGTCGTTGTTGTAGAATGAGAACTACCAGTTGTGGGAGTGCTTGTAGGACCTGCAGTATTAATTGTTGTAATAGGAGCAACATTGATGGCGGTGGTTGTAAGAGCTGGAGTTGCGATTGTTGGAGTTGTCATTATTGTATTTGTATTTGTAGTTGTCATTATTGCAGTTGAAGTTTTGGTTGTCGTTGTAGAAGCTACAATTGTGGTGGTTATAGGAGCTGCCGTTATAGTTGTGGTAGTAGGAGCATTTATGGTGCTGATGGTAGTAGGGACAGTGGAAGTTCTTGTAAAAGCTGTAGTTGTGATTATTTTAAGAGCAGCAGTTGTCATAGTTGGTGCTGCATTTGTATTGGTCATAAGAGCTACAGTTGTTGTTGTAGGAGATGTAGTGGTCGTTGGAGCAGCAGTTGGTTTACTTAGAGCTGCAGTAGTTGTCGTAGATGCAGCTGCTGTGGTTGACAGAGAAGCTACTGTTGTAGCAGGAGCTGCAGTTGTGAAAGGTGAGGTAAGTACAGCAGGTGTAGCGGCAGTAGGAGCTACAGTTGTAGGAACTGCAGGTGTTGTAGTAGGTGCTGTTGTTGTGGTTGTCGTAGGAGCTGAAGTTGAAGCTGTTATAGAAGGTGCTGCAGTCGTTGTGGGAGCTACAGTTGTTGTAGTTAGGGCTGCAGTGGTTGTCGTAGGGGCAGCTGCTGTGGTTGAAGTAGATGCTAAAGTTGTAGTAGGAGCTGCAGTTGTCGTGGAAGCTACAGTTGTTGTAGGTGTTGCTGTTGTGGTTGTCGTAGGAGCTGAAGTTGTAGTTGTTGTAGAAGGTGCTGCAGTCGTTGTGGTTGTAAGAACAGCAGTTGTTGTAGTAGGAGCTGCAGTGGCTGTCGTGGTAGGTTCTGCAGTCGTAGCAGTCGTAGGTTCTGTCGGAGTAGGTTCTGGAGATGTAGTGGTCGTTGGAGCAGCAGTTGTTTTAGTTAGATCTGCAGGGGTTATCGTAGAGGCAGCTGCTGTAGATGATATTGAAGCAAAAGTTGTTGTAGTAGGAGCTGCATTTGTGATTGTTGTAGTACGTACAGCAGGTGTATTGGTAGCAGGAGCTACAGTTGTAGGAACTGCAGGTGTTGTAGTAGGTGCTGCAGTGGCTGTCATGTTAGGTTCTGCAGTCGCATCAGTCGTAGGAGTAGGTTCTGTCATAGTAGATTCTGGAGATGTAGTGGTCGTTGGAGCAGCAGTAGTTTTAGTTGGATCTGCAGTGGTTATCGTAGAGGCAGCTGCTTTGGTTGACATAGAAGCTACAGTTGTTGTAGCAGGAGAATCAGTTGCGATTGTTGTAGTAAGTACAGCTGGTGTAGTGGTCGTGGCTGCTAGAGTTGTAGGAACTACAGGTGTTATAGTAGGTGCTGTTGTTGCGGTTGTCGTAGGAGCTGAAGTTGTAGTTGTTGTAGAAGGTGCTGCAGTTGTCGTGGGAGCTACAGTTGTTGTAGGTGTTGCTGTTGTGGTTGTCGTAGGAGCTGAAGTTGTAGTTGTTGTAGAAGGTGCTGCAGTCGTTGTGGTCGTAAAAACAGCAGTTGTTGTAGTAGGAGCTGCACTGGTTGTCGTAGTAGGTTCTGGAGTTGTAGTGGTCGTAGGAGCAGCATTTGTTGCAGTTAGGGCTGCAGTGGTTGCCGTAGGGGCAGCTGCTGTGGTTGAAGTAGATTCTAAAGTTGTTGTAGGAGCTGCAGTTGTCGTGGAAGCTACAGTTGTTGTAGTAGGAGCTGCACTGGTTGTCGTAATAGGTTCTGGAGTTGTAGTGGTCGTTGGAGCAGCAGTTGTTGTAGTTAGAGCTGCAGTAGTTGTCGTAGAGGCAGCTGCTGTGGTTGACGTAGAAGCTACAGTTGTTGCAGCAGGAGCTGTAGTTATGATTGCTGTAGTAAGCACAACAGGTGTAGTGGTCGTGGGAGCTACAGTTGTAGGAACTGCAGGTGTTGTAGTAGGTGCTGTTGTTGCGGTTGTCGTAGGAGCTGAAGTTGAAGCTGTTGTAGAAGGTGCTGCAGCCATTGTGGTCGTAAGAACAGCAGTTGTTGTAGTAGGAGCTGCATTGGTTGTCGTAGTAGGTTCTGGAGTTGTAGTGGTCGAAGGAGCAGCAGTTGTTGCAGTTAGGGCTGCAGTGGTTGTTGTAGGGGCAGCTGCTGTGGTTGAAGTAGATGCTAAAGTTGTTGTAGGAGCTGCAGTTGTCGTGGAAGCTACAGTTGTTGTAGGTGTTGCTGTTGTGGTTGTCGTAGGGGCTGAAGTTGTAGTTGTTGTAGAAGGTGCTGCACTAGCAGTGGTTGTAAGAATAGCAGTTGTTGTAGCAGGAGCTGCAGTGGTTGTCGTAGTAGGTTCTGGAGTTGTAGTGGTCGTTGGTGCAGCAGGTGTTGTAGTTAGAGCTGCAGTGGTTGTCATATAGGCAGCTGCTGTGGTTGAAGTAGATTCTAAAGTTGTTGTAGGAGCTGCAGGTGTCGTGGAAGCTACAGTTGTTGTAGATGTTGCTGTTGTGGTTGTCGTAGGAGCTGAAGTTGTAGTTGTTGTAGAAGGTGCTGCAGGCTCAGTGGTTGTAAGAATAGCAGTTGTTGTAGCAGGAGCTGCAGTGGTTGTCGTAATAGGCTCTGGAGTTGTAGTGGTTATTGGAGAAGCAGGTGTTGTAGTTAGAGCTGCAGTGGTTGTCGTAGAGGCAGCTGCTGTGGTTGACATAGAAGCTACAGTTGTTGCAGCAGGAGCTGTAGTTGGGATTGCTGTAGTAAGCACAACATGTGTATTGGTCGTGGGAGCTACAGTTGTAGGAACTGCAGGTGTTGTAGTAGTTTCTGTTCTTGCGGTTGTCGTAGGAGCTGAAGTTGAAGCTGTTGTAGAAGGTGCTGCAGCCATTGTTGTTGTAAGAACAGAAGTTGTTGTAGTAGGAGCTGCACTGGTTGTCGTAGTAGGTTCTGGAGTTGTAGTGGTCGAAGGAGCAGCAGTTGTTGTAGTTAGGGCTGCAGTGGTTGTCGTAGGGGCAGCTGCTGTGGTTGAAATAGATTCTAAAGTTTTTGTAGGAGCTGCAGTTGTCGTGGAAGCTACAGTTGTTGAAGGTGTTGCTGTTGTGGTTGTCGTAGGAGCTGAAGTTGTAGTTGTTGTCGAAGGTGCTTCAGTCTCAGTGGTTGTAAGAATAGCAGTTGTTGTAGCAGGAGCTGCAGTGGTTGTCGTAATAGGTTCTGGAGTTGTAGTGGTCGTTGGTGCAGCAGGTGTTGTAGTTAGAGCTGCAGTGGTTGTCGTAGAGGCAGCTGCTGTGGTTGACATAGAAGCTACAGTTGTTGCAGCAGGAGCGGTAGTTGTGATTGCTGTAGTAAGCACAACAGGTGTAGTGGTCGTGGGAGCTACAGTTGTAGGAACTGCAGGTGTTGTAGTAGGTGCTGTTGTTGCGGTTGTCGTAGGAGCTGAAGTTGAAGCTGTTGTAGAAGGTGCTGCAGCCATTGTTGTTTTAAGAACAGAAGTTGTTGTAGCAGGAGCTGCAGTGGTTGTCGTAATAGGTTCTGGAGTTGTAGTGGTCGTTGGTGCAGCAGGTGTTGTAGTTAGAGCTGCAGTGGTTGTCATATAGGCAGCTGCTGTGTTTGAAGTAGATTCTAAAGCTGTTGTAGGAGCTGCAGGTGTCGTGGAAGCTACAGTTGTTGTAGGTGTTGCTGTTGTGGTTGTCGTAGGAGCTGAAGTTGTAGTTGTTGTAGAAGGTGCTGCAGCCATTGTTGTTGTAAGAACAGAAGTTGTTGTAGTAGGAGCTGCAGTGGTTGTCGTAGTAGGTTCTGGAGTTGTAGTGGTCGAAGGAGCAGCAGTTGTTGTAGTTAGGGATGCAGTGGTTGTCGTAGGGGCAGCTGCTGTGGTTGAAATAGATTCTAAAGTTGTTGTAGGAGCTGCAGTTGTCGTGGAAGCTACAGTTGTTGAAGGTGTTGCTGTTGTGGTTGTCGTAGGAGCTGAAGTTGTAGTTGTTGTCGAAGGTGCTGCAGTCTCAGTGGTTGTAAGAATAGCAGTTGTTGTAGCAGGAGCTGCAGTGGTTGTCGTAATAGGTTCTGGAGTTGTAGTGGTTATTGGAGAAGCAGGTGTTGTAGTTAGAGCTGCAGTGGTTGTCGTAGAGGCAGCTGCTGTGGTTGACATAGAAGCTACAGTTGTTGCAGCAGGAGCTGTAGTTGTGATTGCTGTAGTAAGCACAACAGGTGTAGTGGTCGTGGGAGCTACAGTTGTAGGAACTGCAGGTGTTGTAGTAGGTGCTGTTGTTGCGGTTGTCGTAGGAGCTGAAGTTGAAGCTGTTGTAGAAGGTGCTGCAGCCAATGTTGTTTTAAGAACAGAAGTTGTTGTAGTAGGAGCTGCACTGGTTGTCGTAGTAGGTTCTGGAGTTGTAGTGGTCGAAGGAGCAGCAGTTGTTGCAGTTAGGGCTGCAGTGGTTGTCGTAGGGGCAGCTGCTGTGTTTGAAGTAGATTCTAAAGTTGTTGTAGGAGCTGCAGTTGTCGTGGAAGCTACAGTTGTTGTAGGTGTTGCTGTTGTGGTTGTCGTAGGGGCTGAAGTTGTAGTTGTTGTAGAAGGTGCTGCACTAGCAGTGGTTGTAAGAATAGCAGTTGTTGTAGCAGGAGCTGCAGTGGTTGTCGTAATAGGTTCTGGACTTGTAGTGGTTGTTGGTGCAGCAGGTGTTGTAGTTAGAGCTGCAGTGGTTGTCATATAGGCAGCTGCTGTGTTTGAAGTAGATTCTAAAGCTGTTGTAGGAGCTGCAGGTGTCGTGGAAGCTACAGTTGTTGTAGGTGTTGCTGTTGTGGTTGTTGTAGGAGCTGAAGTTGTAGTTGTTGTAGAAGGTGCTGCAGGCTCAGTGGTTGTAAGAATAGCAGTTGTTGTAGCAGGAGCTGCAGTGGTTGTCGTAATAGGTTCTGGAGTTGTAGTGGTTATTGGAGAAGCAGGTGTTGTAGTTAGAGCTGCAGTGGTTGTCGTAGAGGCAGCTGCTGTGGTTGACATAGAAGCTACAGTTGTTGCAGCAGGAGCTGTAGTTGGGATTGCTGTAGTAAGCACAACATGTGTATTGGTCGTGGGAGCTACAGTTGTAGGAACTGCAGGTGTTGTAGTAGGTTCTGTTCTTGCGGTTGTCGTAGGAGCTGAAGTTGAAGCTGTTGTAGAAGGTGCTGCAGCCATTGTTGTTGTAAGAACAGAAGTTGTTGTAGTAGGAGCTGCACTGGTTGTCGTAGTAGGTTCTGGAGTTGTAGTGGTCGAAGGAGCAGCAGTTGTTGCAGTTAGGGCAGCAGTGGTTGTCGTAGGGGCAGCTGCTGTGTTTGAAGTAGATTCTAAAGTTGTTGTAGGAGCTGCAGTTGTCGTGGAAGCTACAGTTGTTGTAGGTGTTGCTGTTGTGGTTGTCGTAGGAGATGAAGTTGTAGTTGTTGTAGAAGGTGCTGCACTCGCAGTGGTTGTAAGAATAGCAGTTGTTGTAGCAGGAGCTGCAGTGGTTGTCGTAATAGGTTCTGGAGTTGTAGTGGTCGTTGGTGCAGCAGGTGTTGTAGTTAGAGCTGCAGTGGTTGTCATATAGGCAGCTGCTGTGTTTGAAGTAGATTCTAAAGCTGTTGTGGGAGCTGCAGGTGTCGTGGAAGCTACAGTTGTTGTAGGTGTTGCTGTTGTGGTTGTCGTAGGAGCTGAAGTTGTAGTTGTTGTAGAAGGTGCTGCAGGCTCAGTGGTTGTAAGAATAGCAGTTGTTGTAGCAGGAGCTGCAGTGGTTGTCGTAATAGGTTCTGGAGTTGTAGTGGTTATTGGAGAAGCAGGTGTTGTAGTTAGAGCTGCAGTGGTTGTCGTAGAGGCAGCTGCTGTGGTTGACATAGAAGCTACAGTTGTTGCAGCAGGAGCTGTAGTTTCGATTGCTGTAGTAAGCACAACAGGTGTAGTGGTCGTGGGAGCTACAGTTGTAGGAACTGCAGGTGTTGTAGTAGGTGCTGAAGTTGAAGCTGTTGTAGAAGGTGCTGCAGCCATTGTGGTCGTAAGAACAGCAGTTGTTGTTGTAGGAGCTGCACTGGTTGTCGTAGCAGGTTCTGGAGTTGTAGTGGTCGAAGGAGCAGCAGTTGTTGCAGTTAGGGCTGCAGTGGTTGACGTAGGGGCAGCTGCTGTGGTTGAAGTAGATTCTAAAGTTGTTGTAGGAGCTGCAGTTGTCGTGGAAGCTACAGTTGTTGTAGGTGTTGCTGTTGTGTTTGTCGTAGGAGCTGAAGTTGTAGTTGTTGTCGAAGGTGCTTCAGTCTCAGTGGTTGTAAGAATAGCAGTTGTTGTAGCAGGAGCTGCAGTAGTTGTCGTAATAGGTTCTGGAGTTGTAGTGGTCGTTGGAGCAGCAGTTGTTGTAGTTAGAGCTGCAGTGGTTGTTGTAGGGGCAGCTGCTGTGGTTGAAGTAGATTCTAAAGTTGTTGTAGGAGCTGCAGTTGTCTTGGAAGCTACAGTTGTTGTAGGTGTTGCTGTTGTGGTTGTCGTAGGAGCTGAAGTTGTAGTTGTTGTCGAAGGTGCTGCAGTCTCAGTGGTTGTAAGAATAGCAGTTGTTGTAGCAGGAGCTGCAGTGGTTGTCGTAATAGGTTCTGGAGTTGTAGTGGTCGTTGGTGCAGCAGGTGTTGTAGTTAGAGCTGCAGTGGTTGTCGTAGAGGCAGCTGCTGTGGTTGACATAGAAGCTACAGTTGTTGCAGCAGGAGCTGTAGTTGTGATTGCTGTAGTAAGCACAACAGGTGTAGTGGTCGTGGGAGCCACAGTTGTAGGAACTGCAGGTGTTGTAGTAGGTGCTGTTGTTGCGGTTGTCGTAGGAGCTGAAGTTGAAGCTGTTGTAGAAGGTGCTGCAGCCATTGTTGTTTTAAGAACAGAAGTTGTTGTAGTAGGAGCTGCACTGGTTGTCGTAGTAGGTTCTGGAGTTGTAGTGGTCGAAGGAGCAGCAGTTGTTGTAGTTAAGGCTGCAGTGGTTGTCGTAGGGGCAGCTGCTGTGGTTGAAGTAGATTCTAAAGTTGTTGTAGGAGCTGCAGTTGTCGTGGAAGCTACAGTTGTTGTAGGTGTTGCTGTTGTGGTTGTCGTAGGAGCTGAAGTTGTAGTTGTTGTCGAAGGTGCTTCAGTCTCAGTGGTTGTAAGAATAGCAGTTGTTGTAGCAGGAGCTGCAGTGGTTGTCGTAATAGGTTCTGGAGTTGTAGTGGTCGTTGGTGCAGCAGGTGTTGTAGTTAGAGCTGCAGGGGTTGTCATATAGGCAGCTGCTGTGGTTGAAGTAGATTCTAAAGTTGTTGTAGGAGCTGCAGGTGTCGTGGAAGCTACAGTTGTTGTAGGTGTTGCTGTTGTGGTTGTCGTAGGAGCTGAAGTTGTAGTTGTTGTAGAAGGTGCTGCAGGCTCAGTGATTGTAAGAATAGCAGTTGTTGTAGCAGGAGCTGCAGTGGTTGTCGTAATATGTTCTGGAGTTGTAGTGGTTATTGGAGAAGCAGGTGTTGTAGTTAGAGCTGCAGTGGTTGTCGTAGAGGCAGCTGCTGTGGTTGACATAGAAGCTACAGTTGTTGCAGCAGGAGCTGTAGTTGTGATTGCTGTAGTAAGCACAACAGGTGTAGTGGTCGTGGGAGCTACAGTTGTAGGAACTGCAGGTGTTGTAGTAGGTGCTGTTGTTGCGGTTGTCGTAGGAGCTGAAGTTGAAGCTGTTGTAGAAGGTGCTGCAGCCATTGTTGTTTTAAGAACAGAAGTTGTTGTAGTAGGAGCTGCACTGGTTGTCGTAGTAGGTTCTGGAGTTGTAGTGGTCGAAGGAGCAGCAGTTGTTGCAGTTAGGGCAGCAGTGGTTGTCGTAGGGGCAGCTGCTGTGTTTGAAGTAGATTCTAAAGTTGTTGTAGGAGCTGCAGTTGTCGTGGAAGCTACAGTTGTTGTAGGTGTTGCTGTTGTGGTTGTCGTAGGAGATGAAGTTGTAGTTGTTGTCGAAGGTGCTGCACTCGCAGTGGTTGTAAGAATAGCAGTTGTTGTAGCAGGAGCTGCAGTGGTTGTCGTAATAGGTTCTGGAGTTGTAGTGGTCGTTGGTGCAGCAGGTGTTGTAGTTAGAGCTGCAGTGGTTGTCATATAGGCAGCTGCTGTGTTTGAAGTAGATTCTAAAGCTGTTGTGGGAGCTGCAGGTGTCGTGGAAGCTACAGTTGTTGTAGGTGTTGCTGTTGTGGTTGTCGTAGGAGCTGAAGTTGTAGTTGTTGTAGAAGGTGCTGCAGGCTCAGTGGTTGTAAGAATAGCAGTTGTTGTAGCAGGAGCTGCAGTGGTTGTCGTAATAGGTTCTGGAGTTGTAGTGGTTATTGGAGAAGCAGGTGTTGTAGTTAGAGCTGCAGTGGTTGTCGTAGAGGCAGCTGCTGTGGTTGACATAGAAGCTACAGTTGTTGCAGCAGGAGCTGTAGTTTCGATTGCTGTAGTAAGCACAACAGGTGTAGTGGTCGTGGGAGCTACAGTTGTAGGAACTGCAGGTGTTGTAGTAGGTGCTGTTGTTGCGGTTGTCGTAGATGCTGAAGTTGAAGCTGTTGTAGAAGGTGCTGCAGCCATTGTGGTCGTAAGAACAGCAGTTGTTGTTGTAGGAGCTGCACTGGTTGTCGTAGCAGGTTCTGGAGTTGTAGTGGTCGAAGGAGCAGCAGTTGTTGCAGTTAGGGCTGCAGTGGTTGACGTAGGGGCAGCTGCTGTGGTTGAAGTAGATTCTAAAGTTGTTGTAGGAGCTGCAGTTGTCGTGGAAGCTACAGTTGTTGTAGGTGTTGCTGTTGTGTTTGTCGTAGGAGCTGAAGTTGTAGTTGTTGTCGAAGGTGCTTCAGTCTCAGTGGTTGTAAGAATAGCAGTTGTTGTAGCAGGAGCTGCAGTAGTTGTCGTAATAGGTTCTGGAGTTGTAGTGGTCGTTGGAGCAGCAGTTGTTGTAGTTAGAGCTGCAGTGGTTGTTGTAGGGGCAGCTGCTGTGGTTGAAGTAGATTCTAAAGTTGTTGTAGGAGCTGCAGTTGTCTTGGAAGCTACAGTTGTTGTAGGTGTTGCTGTTGTGGTTGTCGTAGGAGCTGAAGTTGTAGTTGTTGTCGAAGGTGCTGCAGTCTCAGTGGTTGTAAGAATAGCAGTTGTTGTAGCAGGAGCTGCAGTGGTTGTCGTAATAGGTTCTGGAGTTGTAGTGGTCGTTGGTGCAGCAGGTGTTGTAGTTAGAGCTGCAGTGGTTGTCGTAGAGGCAGCTGCTGTGGTTGACATAGAAGCTACAGTTGTTGCAGCAGGAGCTGTAGTTGTGATTGCTGTAGTAAGCACAACAGGTGTAGTGGTCGTGGGAGCCACAGTTGTAGGAACTGCAGGTGTTGTAGTAGGTGCTGTTGTTGCGGTTGTCGTAGGAGCTGAAGTTGAAGCTGTTGTAGAAGGTGCTGCAGCCATTGTTGTTTTAAGAACAGAAGTTGTTGTAGTAGGAGCTGCACTGGTTGTCGTAGTAGGTTCTGGAGTTGTAGTGGTCGAAGGAGCAGCAGTTGTTGTAGTTAAGGCTGCAGTGGTTGTCGTAGGGGCAGCTGCTGTGGTTGAAGTAGATTCTAAAGTTGTTGTAGGAGCTGCAGTTGTCGTGGAAGCTACAGTTGTTGTAGGTGTTGCTGTTGTGGTTGTCGTAGGAGCTGAAGTTGTAGTTGTTGTCGAAGGTGCTTCAGTCTCAGTGGTTGTAAGAATAGCAGTTGTTGTAGCAGGAGCTGCAGTGGTTGTCGTAATAGGTTCTGGAGTTGTAGTGGTCGTTGGTGCAGCAGGTGTTGTAGTTAGAGCTGCAGGGGTTGTCATATAGGCAGCTGCTGTGGTTGAAGTAGATTCTAAAGTTGTTGTAGGAGCTGCAGGTGTCGTGGAAGCTACAGTTGTTGTAGGTGTTGCTGTTGTGGTTGTCGTAGGAGCTGAAGTTGTAGTTGTTGTCGAAGGTGCTTCAGTCTCAGTGGTTGTAAGAATAGCAGTTGTTGTAGCAGGAGCTGCAGTGGTTGTCGTAATAGGTTCTGGAGTTGTAGTGGTCGTTGGAGCAGCAGTTGTTGTAGTTAGAGCTGCAGTGGTTGTTGTAGGGGCAGCTGCTGTGGTTGAAGTAGATTCTAAAGTTGTTGTAGGAGCTGCAGTTGTCTTGGAAGCTACAGTTGTTGTAGGTGTTGCTGTTGTGGTTGTCGTAGGAGCTGAAGTTGTAGTTGTTGTCGAAGGTGCTGCAGTCTCAGTGGTTGTAAGAATAGCAGTTGTTGTAGCAGGAGCTGCAGTGGTTGTCGTAATAGGTTCTGGAGTTGTAGTGGTCGTTGGTGCAGCAGGTGTTGTAGTTAGAGCTGCAGTGGTTGTCGTAGAGGCAGCTGCTGTGGTTGACATAGAAGCTACAGTTGTTGCAGCAGGAGCTGTAGTTGTGATTGCTGTAGTAAGCACAACAGGTGTAGTGGTCGTGGGAGCCACAGTTGTAGGAACTGCAGGTGTTGTAGTAGGTGCTGTTGTTGCGGTTGTCGTAGGAGCTGAAGTTGAAGCTGTTGTAGAAGGTGCTGCAGCAGTTGTTGTTTTAAGAACAGAAGTTGTTGTAGTAGGAGCTGCACTGGTTGTCGTAGTAGGTTCTGGAGTTGTAGTGGTCGAAGGAGCAGCAGTTGTTGTAGTTAAGGCTGCAGTGGTTGTCGTAGGGGCAGCTGCTGTGGTTGAAGTAGATTCTAAAGTTGTTGTAGGAGCTGCAGTTGTCGTGGAAGCTACAGTTGTTGTAGGTGTTGCTGTTGTGGTTGTCGTAGGAGCTGAAGTTGTAGTTGTTGTCGAAGGTGCTTCAGTCTCAGTGGTTGTAAGAATAGCAGTTGTTGTAGCAGGAGCTGCAGTGGTTGTCGTAATAGGTTCTGGAGTTGTAGTGGTCGTTGGTGCAGCAGGTGTTGTAGTTAGAGCTGCAGGGGTTGTCATATAGGCAGCTGCTGTGGTTGAAGTAGATTCTAAAGTTGTTGTAGGAGCTGCAGGTGTCGTGGAAGCTACAGTTGTTGTAGGTGTTGCTGTTGTGGTTGTCGTAGGAGCTGAAGTTGTAGTTGTTGTAGAAGGTGCTGCAGGCTCAGTGATTGTAAGAATAGCAGTTGTTGTAGCAGGAGCTGCAGTGGTTGTCGTAATAGGTTCTGGAGTTGTAGTGGTTATTGGAGAAGCAGGTGTTGTAGTTAGAGCTGCAGTGGTTGTCGTAGAGGCAGCTGCTGTGGTTGACATAGAAGCTACAGTTGTTGCAGCAGGAGCTGTAGTTGTGATTGCTGTAGTAAGCACAACAGGTGTAGTGGTCGTGGGAGCTACAGTTGTAGGAACTGCAGGTGTTGTAGTAGGTGCTGTTGTTGCGGTTGTCGTAGGAGCTGAAGTTGAAGCTGTTGTAGAAGGTGCTGCAGCCATTGTTGTTGTAAGAACAGAAGTTGTTGTAGTAGGAGCTGCACTGGTTGTCGTAGTAGGTTCTGGAGTTGAACTGGTCGAAGGAGCAGCAGTTGTTGTAGTTAGGGCTGCAGTGGTTGTCGTAGGGGCAGCTGCTGTGGTTGAAGTCGATTCTAAAGTTGTTGTAGGAGCTGCAGTTGTCGTGGAAGCTACAGTTGTTGTAGGTGTTGCTGTTGTGGTTGTCGTAGGAGCTGAAATTGTAGTTGTTGTCGAAGGTGCTTCAGTCTCAGTGGTTGTAAGAATAGCAGTTGTTGTAGCAGGAGCTGCAGTGGTTGTCGTAATAGGTTCTGGAGTTGTAGTGGTCGTTGGTGCAGCAGGTGTTGTAGTTAGAGCTGCAGTGGTTGTCAAATAGGCAGCTGCTGTGGTTGAAGTAGATTCTAAAGTTGTTGTAGGAGCTGCAGGTGTCGTGGAAGCTACAGTTGTTGTAGGTGTTGCTGTTGTGGTTGTCGTAGGAGCTGAAGTTGTAGTTGTTGTAGAAGGTGCTGCAGGCTCAGTGGTTGTAAGAATAGCAGTTGTTGTAGCAGGAGCTGCAGTGGTTGTCGTTAGAGGTTCTGGAGTTGTAGTGGTCATTGGAGAAGCAGGTGTTGTAGTTAGAGCTGCAGTGGTTGTCGTAGAGGCAGCTGCTGTGGTTGACATAGAAGCTACAGTTGTTGCAGCAGGAGCTGTAGTTGTGATTGCTGTAGTAAGCACAACAGGTGTAGTGGTCGTGGGAGCTACAGTTGTAGGAACTGCAGGTGTTGTAGTAGGTGCTGTTGTTGCGGTTGTCGTAGATGCTGAAGTTGAAGCTGTTGTAGAAGGTGCTGCAGCCATTGTGGTCGTAAGAACAGCAGTTGTTGTTGTAGGAGCTGCACTGGTTGTCGTAGTAGGTTCTGGAGTTGTAGTGGTCGAAGGAGCAGCAGTTGTTGCAGTTAAGGCTGCAGTGGTTGACGTAGGGGCAGCTGCTGTGGTTGAAGTAGATTCTAAAGTTGTTGTAGGAGCTGCAGTTGTCGTGGAAGCTACAGTTGTTGTAGGTGTTGCTGTTGTGTTTGTCGTCGGAGCTGACGTTGTAGTTGTTGTCGAAGGTGCTTCAGTCTCAGTGGTTGTAAGAATAGCAGTTGTTGTAGCAGGAGCTGCAGTGGTTGTCGTAATAGGTTCTGGAGTTGTAGTGGTCGTTGGAGCAGCAGTTGTTGTAGTTAGAGCTGCAGTGGTTGTTGTAGGGGCAGCTGCTGTGGTTGAAGTAGATTCTAAAGTTGTTGTAGGAGCTGCAGTTGTCTTGGAAGCTACAGTTGTTGTAGGTGTTGCTGTTGTGGTTGTCGTAGGAGCTGAAGTTGTAGTTGTTGTCGAAGGTGCTGCAGTCTCAGTGGTTGTAAGAATAGCAGTTGTTGTAGCAGGAGCTGCAGTGGTTGTCGTAATAGGTTCTGGAGTTGTAGTGGTCGTTGGTGCAGCAGGTGTTGTAGTTAGAGCTGCAGTGGTTGTCGTAGAGGCAGCTGCTGTGGTTGACATAGAAGCTACAGTTGTTGCAGCAGGAGCTGTAGTTGTGATTGCTGTAGTAAGCACAACAGGTGTAGTGGTCGTGGGAGCCACAGTTGTAGGAACTGCAGGTGTTGTAGTAGGTGCTGTTGTTGCGGTTGTCGTAGGAGCTGAAGTTGAAGCTGTTATAGAAGGTGCTGCAGCCGTTGTTGTTTTAAGAACAGAAGTTGTTGTAGTAGGAGCTGCACTGGTTGTCGTAGTAGGTTCTGGAGTTGTAGTGGTCGAAGGAGCAGCAGTTGTTGTAGTTAAGGCTGCAGTGGTTGTCGTAGGGGCAGCTGCTGTGGTTGAAGTAGATTCTAAAGTTGTTGTAGGAGCTGCAGTTGTCGTGGAAGCTACAGTTGTTGTAGGTGTTGCTGTTGTGGTTGTCGTAGGAGCTGAAGTTGTAGTTGTTGTCGAAGGTGCTTCAGTCTCAGTGGTTGTAAGAATAGCAGTTGTTGTAGCAGGAGCTGCAGTGGTTGTCGTAATAGGTTCTGGAGTTGTAGTGGTCGTTGGTGCAGCAGGTGTTGTAGTTAGAGCTGCAGGGGTTGTCATATAGGCAGCTGCTGTGGTTGAAGTAGATTCTAAAGTTGTTGTAGGAGCTGCAGGTGTCGTGGAAGCTACAGTTGTTGTAGGTGTTGCTGTTGTGGTTGTCGTAGGAGCTGAAGTTGTAGTTGTTGTAGAAGGTGCTGCAGGCTCAGTGATTGTAAGAATAGCAGTTGTTGTAGCAGGAGCTGCAGTGGTTGTCGTAATAGGTTCTGGAGTTGTAGTGGTTATTGGAGAAGCAGGTGTTGTAGTTAGAGCTGCAGTGGTTGTCGTAGAGGCAGCTGCTGTGGTTGACATAGAAGCTACAGTTGTTGCAGCAGGAGCTGTAGTTGGGATTGCTGTAGTAAGCACAACAGGTGTAGTGGTCGTGGGAGCTACAGTTGTAGGAACTGCAGGTGTTGTAGTAGGTGCTGTTGTTGCGGTTGTCGTAGGAGCTGAAGTTGAAGCTGTTGTAGAAGGTGCTGCAGCCATTGTTGTTGTAAGAACAGAAGTTGTTGTAGTATGAGCTGCACTGGTTGTCGTAGTAGGTTCTGGAGTTGAACTGGTCGAAGGAGCAGCAGTTGTTGTAGTTAGGGCTGCAGTGGTTGTCGTAGGGGCAGCTGCTGTGGTTGAAGTCGATTCTAAAGTTGTTGTAGGAGCTGCAGTTGTCGTGGAAGCTACAGTTGTTGTAGGTGTTGCTGTTGTGGTTGTCGTAGGAGCTGAAATTGTAGTTGTTGTCGAAGGTGCTTCAGTCTCAGTGGTTGTAAGAATAGCAGTTGTTGTAGCAGGAGCTGCAGTGGTTGTCGTAATAGGTTCTGGAGTTGTAGTGGTCGTTGGTGCAGCAGGTGTTGTAGTTAGAGCTGCAGTGGTTGTCAAATAGGCAGCTGCTGTGGTTGAAGTAGATTCTAAAGTTGTTGTAGGAGCTGCAGGTGTCGTGGAAGCTTCAGTTGTTGTAGGTGTTGCTGTTGTGGTTGTCGTAGGAGCTGAAGTTGTAGTTGTTGTAGAAGGTGCTGCAGGCTCAGTGGTTGTAAGAATAGCAGTTGTTGTAGCAGGAGCTGCAGTGGTTGTCGTAATAGGTTCTGGAGTTGTAGTGGTTATTGGAGAAGCAGGTGTTGTAGTTAGAGCTGCAGTGGTTGTCGTAGAGGCAGCTGCTGTGGTTGACATAGAAGCTACAGTTGTTGCAGCAGGAGCTGTAGTTGTGATTGCTGTAGTAAGCACAACAGGTGTAGTGGTCGTGGGAGCTACAGTTGTAGGAACTGCAGGTGTTGTAGTAGGTGCTGTTGTTGCGGTTGTCGTAGATGCTGAAGTTGAAGCTGTTGTAGAAGGTGCTGCAGCCATTGTGGTCGTAAGAACAGCAGTTGTTGTTGTAGGAGCTGCACTGGTTGTCGTAGCAGGTTCTGGAGTTGTAGTGGTCGAAGGAGCAGCAGTTGTTGCAGTTAGGGCTGCAGTGGTTAACGTAGGGGCAGCTGCTGTGGTTGAAGTAGATTCTAAAGTTGTTGTAGGAGCTGCAGTTGTCGTGGAAGCTACAGTTGTTGTAGGTGTTGCTGTTGTGGTTGTCGTAGGAGCTGAAGTTGTAGTTGTTGTAGAAGGTGCTGCACTCGCAGTGGTTGTAAGAATAGCAGTTGTTGTAGCAGGAGCTGCAGTGGTTGTCGTAATAGGTTCTGGAGTTGTAGTGGTCGTAGGAGCAGCAGTTGTTGTAGTTAGAGCTGCAGCTGTTGTTGTAGGGGCAGCTGCTGTGGTTGAAGTAGATTCTAAAGTTGTTGTAGAAGCTGCAGTTGTCTTGGAAGCTACAGTTGTTGTAGGTGTTGCTGTTGTGGTTGTCGTAGGAGCTGAAGTTGTAGTTGTTGTCGAAGGTGCTGCAGTCTCAGTGGTTGTAAGAATAGCAGTTGTTGTAGCAGGAGCTGCAGTGGTTGTCGTAGTAGGTTCTGGAGTTGTAGTGGTCGTTGGAGCAGCAGTTGTTGTCGTTAGAGCTGCAGTGGTTGTCGTAGAGGCAGCTGCTGTGGTTGACGTAGAAGCTACAGTTGTTGCAGCAGGAGCTGTAGTTGTGATTGATGTAGTAAGCACAACATGTGTATTGGTCGTGGGAGCTACAGTTGTAGGAACTGCAGGTGTTGTAGTAGGTTCTGTTGTTGCTGTTGTCGTAGGAGCTGAAGTTGAAGCTGTTGTAGAAGGTGCTGCAGCCATTGTTGTTGTAAGAACAGAAGTTGTTGTAGTAGGAGCTGCACTGGTTGTCGTAGTAGGTTCTGGAGTTGTAGTGGTCGAAGGAGCAGCAGTTGTTGTAGTTAGAGCTGCAGTGGTTGTCGTAGGGGCAACTGCTGTGGTTGAAGTTGATTCTAAAGTTGTTGTAGGAGCTGCAGTTGTCGTGGAAGCTACAGTTGTTGTAGGTGTTGCTGTTGTGGTTGTCGTAGGAGCTGAAGTTGTAGTTGTTGTCGAAGGTGCTTCAGTCTCAGTGGTTGTAAGAATAGCAGTTGTTGTAGCAGGAGCTGCAGTGGTTGTCGTAATAGGTTCTGGAGTTGTAGTGGTCGTTGGTGCAGCAGGTGTTGTAGTTAGAGCTGCAGTGGTTGTCAAATAGGCAGCTGCTGTGGTTGAAGTAGATTCTAAAGTTGTTGTAGGAGCTGCAGTTGTCGTGGAAGCTACAGTTGTTGTAGGTGTTGCTGTTGTGGTTGTCGTAGGAGCTGAAATTGTAGTTGTTGTCGAAGGTGCTTCAGTCTCAGTGGTTGTAAGAATAGCAGTTGTTGTAGCAGGAGCTGCAGTGGTTGTCGTAATAGGTTCTGGAGTTGTAGTGGTCGTTGGTGCAGCAGGTGTTGTAGTTAGAGCTGCAGTGGTTGTCAAATAGGCAGCTGCTGTGGTTGAAGTAGATTCTAAAGTTGTTGTAGGAGCTGCAGGTGTCGTGGAAGCTTCAGTTGTTGTAGGTGTTGCTGTTGTGGTTGTCGTAGGAGCTGAAGTTGTAGTTGTTGTAGAAGGTGCTGCAGGCTCAGTGGTTGTAAGAATAGCAGTTGTTGTAGCAGGAGCTGCAGTGGTTGTCGTAATAGGTTCTGGAGTTGTAGTGGTTATTGGAGAAGCAGGTGTTGTAGTTAGAGCTGCAGTGGTTGTCGTAGAGGCAGCTGCTGTGGTTGACATAGAAGCTACAGTTGTTGCAGCAGGAGCTGTAGTTGTGATTGCTGTAGTAAGCACAACAGGTGTAGTGGTCGTGGGAGCTACAGTTGTAGGAACTGCAGGTGTTGTAGTAGGTGCTGTTGTTGCGGTTGTCGTAGATGCTGAAGTTGAAGCTGTTGTAGAAGGTGCTGCAGCCATTGTGGTCGTAAGAACAGCAGTTGTTGTTGTAGGAGCTGCACTGGTTGTCGTAGCAGGTTCTGGAGTTGTAGTGGTCGAAGGAGCAGCAGTTGTTGCAGTTAGGGCTGCAGTGGTTAACGTAGGGGCAGCTGCTGTGGTTGAAGTAGATTCTAAAGTTGTTGTAGGAGCTGCAGTTGTCGTGGAAGCTACAGTTGTTGTAGGTGTTGCTGTTGTGGTTGTCGTAGGAGCTGAAGTTGTAGTTGTTGTAGAAGGTGCTGCACTCGCAGTGGTTGTAAGAATAGCAGTTGTTGTAGCAGGAGCTGCAGTGGTTGTCGTAATAGGTTCTGGAGTTGTAGTGGTCGTAGGAGCAGCAGTTGTTGTAGTTAGAGCTGCAGCTGTTGTTGTAGGGGCAGCTGCTGTGGTTGAAGTAGATTCTAAAGTTGTTGTAGAAGCTGCAGTTGTCTTGGAAGCTACAGTTGTTGTAGGTGTTGCTGTTGTGGTTGTCGTAGGAGCTGAAGTTGTAGTTGTTGTCGAAGGTGCTGCAGTCTCAGTGGTGATAAGAATAGCAGTTGTTGTAGCAGGAGCTGCAGTGGTTGTCGTAGTAGGTTCTGGAGTTGTAGTGGTCGTTGGAGCAGCAGTTGTTGTCGTTAGAGCTGCAGTGGTTGTCGTAGAGGCAGCTGCTGTGGTTGACGTAGAAGCTACAGTTGTTGCAGCAGGAGCTGTAGTTGTGATTGATGTAGTAAGCACAACATGTGTATTGGTCGTGGGAGCTACAGTTGTAGGAACTGCAGGTGTTGTAGTAGGTTCTGTTGTTGCTGTTGTCGTAGGAGCTGAAGTTGAAGCTGTTGTAGAAGGTGCTGCAGCCATTGTTGTTGTAAGAACAGAAGTTGTTGTAGTAGGAGCTGCACTGGTTGTCGTAGTAGGTTCTGGAGTTGTAGTGGTCGAAGGAGCAGCAGTTGTTGTAGTTAGAGCTGCAGTGGTTGTCGTAGGGGCAACTGCTGTGGTTGAAGTTGATTCTAAAGTTGTTGTAGGAGCTGCAGTTGTCGTGGAAGCTACAGTTGTTGTAGGTGTTGCTGTTGTGGTTGTCGTAGGAGCTGAAGTTGTAGTTGTTGTCGAAGGTGCTTCAGTCTCAGTGGTTGTAAGAATAGCAGTTGTTGTAGCAGGAGCTGCAGTGGTTGTCGTAATAGGTTCTGGAGTTGTAGTGGTCGTTGGTGCAGCAGGTGTTGTAGTTAGAGCTGCAGGGGTTGTCATATAGGCAGCTGCTGTGGTTGAAGTAGATTCTAAAGTCGTTGTAGGAGCTGCAGGTGTCGTGGAAGCTACAGTTGTTGTAGGTGTTGCTGTTGTGGTTGTCGTAGGAGCTGAAGTTGTAGTTGTTGTAGAAGGTGCTGCAGGCTCAGTGGTTGTAAGAATAGCAGTTGTTGTAGCAGGAGCTGCTGTGGTTGTCGTAATAGGTTCTGGAGTTGTAGTGGTTATTGGAGAAGCAGGTGTTGTAGTTAGAGCTGCAGTGGTTGTCGTAGAGACAGCTGCTGTGGTTGACATAGAAGCTACAGTTGTTGCAGCAGGAGCTGTAGTTGTGATTGCTGTAGTAAGCACAACAGGTGTAGTGGTCGTGGGAGCTACAGTTGTAGGAACTGCAGGTGTTGTAGTAGGTGCTGTTGTTGCGGTTGTCGTAGGAGCTGAAGTTGAAGCTGTTGTAGAAGGTGCTGCAGCCATTGTGGTCGTAAGAACAGCAGTTGTTGTTGTAGGAGCTGCACTGGTTGTCGTAGTAGGTTCTGGAGTTGTAGTGGTCGAAGGAGCAGCAGTTGTTGCAGTTAGGGCTGCAGTGGTTAACGTAGGGGCAGCTGCTGTGGTTGAAGTAGATTCTAAAGTTGTTGTAGAAGCTGCAGTTGTCGTGGAAGCTACAGTTGTTGTAGGTGCTGCTGTTGTGGTTGTCGTAGGAGCTGAAGTTGTAGTTGTTGTAGAAGGTGCTGCACTCTCAGTGGTTGTAAGAATAGCAGTTGTTGTAGCAGGAGCTGCAGTGGTTGTCGTAATAGGTTCTGGAGTTGTAGTAGTCGTTGGAGCAGCAGTTGTTGTAGTTAGAGCTGCAGTGGTTGTTGTAGGGGCAGCTGCTGTGGTTGAAGTAGATTCTAAAGTTGTTGTAGGATCTGCAGGTGTCGTGGAAGCTACAGTTGTTGTAGGTGTTGCTGTTTTGGTTGTCGTAGGAGCTGAAGTTGTAGTTGTTGTAGAAGGTGCTGCAGGCTCAGTGGTTGAAAGAATAGCAGTTGTTGTAGCAGGAGCTGCAGTGGTTGTCGTAATAGGTTCTGGAGTTGTAGTGGTTATTGGAGAAGCAGGTGTTGTAGTTAGAGCTGCAGTGGTTGTCGTAGAGGCAGCTGCTGTGGTTGACATAGAAGCTACAGTTGTTGCAGCAGGAGCTGTAGTTGTGATTGCTTTAGTAAGCACAACAGGTGTAGTGGTCGTGGGAGCTACAGTTGTAGGAACTGCAGGTGTTGTAGTAGGTGCTGTTGTTGCGGTTGTCGTAGGAGCTGAAGTTGAAGCTGTTGTAGAAGGTGCTGCAGCCATTGTGGTCGTAAGAACAGCAGTTGTTGTTGTAGGAGCTGCACTGGTTGTCATAGTAGGTTCTGGAGTTGTAGTGGTCGAAGGAGCAGCAGTTGTTGCAGTTAGGGCTGCAGTGGTTAACGTAGGGGCAGCTGCAGTGGTTGTCGTAATAGGTTCTGGAGTTGTAGTGGTCGTTGGAGCAGCAGTTGTTGTAGTTAGAGCTGCAGTGGTTGTCGTAGAGGCAGCTGCTGGGGTTGAAGTAGATTCTAAAGTT
This sequence comes from Salvelinus fontinalis, assembly GCF_029448725.1. NCBI lineage: Eukaryota > Metazoa > Chordata > Actinopteri > Salmoniformes > Salmonidae > Salvelinus > Salvelinus fontinalis. The sequence goes on from NW_026600489.1 coordinate 26,455, forward strand.
GTTGTAGGAGCTGCAGTTGTCGTTGAAGCTACAGTTGTTGTAGGTGCTGCTGTTGTGGTTGTCGTAGGAGCTGAAGTTGTAGTTGTTGTAGAAGGTGCTGCACTCGCAGTGGTTGTAAGAATAGCAGTTGTAGTAGCAGGAGCTGCAGTGGTTGTCGTAATAGGTTCTAGAGTTGTAGTGGTCGTTGGAGCAGCAGTTGTTGTAGTTAGAGCTGCAGCTGTTGTTGTAGGGGCAGCTGCTGTGGTTGAAGTAGATTCTAAAGTTGTTGTAGGAGCTGCAGTTGTCTTGGAAGCTACAGTTGTTGTAGGTGTTGCTGTTGTGGTTGTCGTAGGAGCTGAAGTTGTAGTTGTTGTCGAAGGTGCTTCAGTCTCAGTGGTTGTAAGAATAGCAGTTGTTGTAGCAGGAGCTGCAGTGGTTGTCGTAATAGGTTCTGGAGTTGTAGTGGTCGTTGGTGCAGCAGGTGTTGTAGTTAGAGCTGCAGGGGTTGTCATATAGGCAGCTGCTGTGGTTGAAGTAGATTCTAAAGTTGTTGTAGGAGCTGCAGGTGTCGTGGAAGCTACAGTTGTTGTAGGTGTTGCTGTTGTGGTTGTCGTAGGAGCTGAAGTTGTGGTTGTTGTAGAAGGTGCTGCAGGCTCAGTGGTTGTAAGAATAGCAGTTGTTGTAGCAGGAGCTGCTGTGGTTGTCGTAATAGGTTCTGGAGTTGTAGTGGTTATTGGAGAAGCAGGTGTTGTAGTTAGAGCTGCAGTGGTTGTCGTAGAGGCAGCTGCTGTGGTTGACGTAGAAGCTACAGTTGTTGCAGCAGGAGCTGTAGTTGTGATTGTTGTAGTAAGCACAACAGGTGTAGTGGTCGTGGGAGCTACAGTTGTAGGAACTGCAGGTGTTGTAGTTGGTGCTGTTGTTGCGGTTGTCGTAGGAGCTGAAGTTGAAGCTGTTGTAGAAGGTGCTGCAGCCATTGTGGTCGTAAGAACAGCAGTTGTTGTTGTAGGAGCTGCACTGGTTGTCGTAGTAGGTTCTGGAGTTGTAGTGGTCGAAGGAGCAGCAGTTGTTGCAGTTAGGGCTGCAGTGGTTAACGTAGGGGCAGCTGCTGTGGTTGAAGTAGATTCTAAAGTTGTTGTAGGAGCTGCATTTGTCGTGGAAGCTACAGTTGTTGTAGGTGTTGCTGTTGTGGTTGTCGTAGGAGATGAAGTTGTAGTTGTTGTAGAAGGTGCTGCACTCGCAGTGGTTGTAAGAATAGCAGTTGTTGTAGCAGGAGCTGCAGTGGTTGTCGTAATAGGTTCTGGAGTTGTAGTAGTCGTTGGAGCAGCAGTTGTTGTAGTTAGAGCTGCAGTGGTTGTTGTAGGGGCAGCTGCTGTGGTTGAAGTAGATTCTAAAGTTGTTGTAGGAGCTGCAGTTGTCTTGGAAGCTACAGTTGTTGTAGGTGTTGCTGTTGTGGTTGTCGTAGGAGCTGAAGTTGTAGTTGTTGTCGAAGGTGCTGCAGTCTCAGTGGTTGTAAGAATAGCAGTTGTTGTAGCAGGAGCTGCAGTGGTTGTCGTAGTAGGTTCTGGAGTTGTAGTGGTCGGTGGAGCAGCAGTTGTTGTCGTTAGAGCTGCAGTGGTTGTCGTAGAGGCAGCTGCTGTGGTTGACGTAGAAGCTACAGTTGTTGCAGCAGGAGCTGTAGTTGTGATTGATATAGTAAGCACAACATGTGTATTGGTCGTGGGAGCTACAGTTGTAGGAACTGCAGGTGTTGTAGTAGGTTCTGTTGTTGCGGTTGTCGTAGGAGCTGAAGTTGAAGCTGTTCTAGAAGGTGCTGCAGCCATTGTTGTTGTAAGAACAGAAGTTGTTGTAGTAGGAGCTGCACTGGTTGTCGTAGTAGGTTCTGGAGTTGTAGTGGTCGAAGGAGCAGCAGTTGTTGTAGTTAGGGCTGCAGTGGTTGTCGTAGGGGCAACTGCTGTGGTTGAAATAGATTCTAAAGTTGTTGTAGGAGCTGCAGTTGTCGTGGAAGCTACAGTTGTTGTAGGTGTTGCTATTGTGGTTGTCGTAGGAGCTGAAGTTGTAGTTGTTGTAGAAGGTGCTGCAGGCTCAGTGGTTGTAAGAATAGCAGTTGTTGTAGCAGGAGCTGCAGTGGTTGTCGTAATAGGTTCTGGAGTTGTAGTGGTTATTGGAGAAGCAGGTGTTGTAGTTAGAGCTGCAGTGGTTGTCGTAGAGGCAGCTGCTGTGGTTGACATAGAAGCTACAGTTGTTGCAGCAGGAGCTGTAGTTGTGATTGCTGTAGTAAGCACAACAGGTGTAGTGGTCGTGGGAGCTGAAGTTGTAGGAACTGCAGGTGTTGTAGTAGGTGCTGTTGTTGCGGTTGTCGTAGGAGCTGAAGTTGAATCTGTTGTAGAAGGTGCTGCAGCCATTGTGGTCGTAAGAACAGCAGTTGTTGTTGTAGGTGCTGCACTGGTTGTCGTAGTAGGTTCTGGAGTTGTAGTGGTCAAAGGAGCAGCAGTTGTTGCAGTTAGGGCTGCAGTGGTCAACGTAGGGGCAGCTGCTGTGGTTGAAGTAGATTCTAAAGTTGTTGTAGGAGCTGCAGTTGTCGTGGAAGCTACAGTTGCTGTAGGTGTTGCTGTTGTGGTTGTCGTAGGAGCTGAAGTTGTAGTTGTTGTAGAAGGTGCTGCACTCGCAGTGGTTGTAAGAACAGCAGTTGTTGTAGCAGGAGCTGCAGTGGTTGTCGTAATAGGTTCTGGAGTTGTAGTGGTCGTTGGAGCAGCAGTTGTTGTAGTTAGAGCTGCAGTGGTTGTTGTAGGGGCAGCTGCTGTGGTTGAAGTAGATTCTAAAGTTGTCGTAGGAGCTGAAGTTGTAGTTGTTGTCGAAGGTGCTGCAGTCTCAGTGGTTGTAAGAATAGCAGTTGTTGTAGTAGGAGCTGCACTGGTTGTCGTAGTAGGTTCTGGAGTTGTAGTGGTCGAAGGAGCAGCAGTTGTTGTAGTTAGGGCTGCAGTGGTTGTCGTAGGGGCAGCTGCTGTGGTTGAAATAGATTCTAAAGTTGTTGTAGGAGCTGCAGTTGTTGTGGAAGCCACAGTTGTTGTAGGTGTTGCTGTTGTGGTTGTCGTAGGAGCTGAAGTTGTAGTTGTTGTAGAAGGTGCTGCAGTCTCAGTGGTTGTAAGAATAGCAGTTGTTGTAGCAGGAGCTGCAGTGGTTGTCGTAGTAGGTTCTGGAGTTGTAGTGATCGTTGGAGCAGCAGTTGTTGTAGTTAGAGCTGCAGTTGTTGTCGTAGAGGCAGCTGCTGTGGTTGACGTAGAAGCTACAGTTGTTGCAGCAGGAGCTGTAGTTGTGATTGATGTAGTAAGCACAACATGTGTATTGGTCGTGGGAGCTACAGTTGTAGGAACTGCAGGTGTTGTAGTAGGTTCTGTTGTTGCGGTTGTCGTAGGAGCTGAAGTTGAAGCTGTTGTAGAAGGTGCTGCAGCCATTGTTGTTGTAAGAACAGAAGTTGTTGTAGTAGGAGCTGCACTGGTTGTCGTAGTAGGTTCTGGAGTTGTAGTGGTCGAAGGAGCAGCAGTTGTTGTAGTTAGGGCTGCAGTGGTTGTCGTAGGGGCAGCTGCTGTGGTTGAAATAGATTCTAAAGTTGTTGTAGGAGCTGCAGTTGTCGTGGAAGCTACAGTTGTTGTAGGTGTTGCTGTTGTGGTTGTCGTAGGAGCTGAAGTTGTAGTTGTTGTCGAAGGTGCTTCAGTCTCAGTGGTTGTAAGAATAGCAGTTGTTGTAGCAGGAGCTGCAGTGGTTGTCGTAATAGGTTCTGGAGTTGTAGTGGTCGTTGGTGCAGCAGGTGTTGTAGTTAGAGCTGCAGTGGTTGTCGTATAGGCAGCTGCTGTGGTTGTCGTAGAAGCTACAGTTGTTGCAGCAGGAGGTGTAGTTGTGATTGCTGTAGTAAGCACAACAGGTGTAGTGGTCGTGGGAGCTACAGTTGTAGGAACTGCAGGTGTTGTAGTAGGTGCTGTTGTTGCGGTTGTCGTAGGAGCTGAAGTTGAATCTGTTGTAGAAGGTGCTGCAGCCATTGTGGTCGTAAGAACAGCAGTTGTTGTTGTAGGAGCTGCACTGGTTGTCGTAGTAGGTTCTGGAGTTGTAGTGGTCAAAGGAGCAGCAGTTGTTGCAGTTAGGGCTGCAGTGGTTGACGTAGGGGCAGCTGCTGTGGTTGAAGTAGATTCTAAAGTTGTTGTAGGAGCTGCAGTTGTCGTGGAAGCTACAGTTGCTGTAGGTGTTGCTGTTGTGGTTGTCGTAGGAGCTGAAGTTGTAGTTGTTGTAGAAGGTGCTGCACTTGCAGTGGTTGTAAGAACAGCAGTTGTTGTAGCAGGAGCTGCAGTGGTTGTCGTAATAGGTTCTGAAGTTGTAGTGGTCGTTGGAGCAGCAGTTGTTGTAGTTAGAGCTGCAGTGGTTGTTGTAGGGGCAGCTGCTGTGGTTGAAGTAGATTCTAAAGTTGTTGTAGGAGCTGCAGTTGTCTTGGAAGCTACAGTTGTTGTAGGTGTTGCTGTTGTGGTTGTCGTAGGAGCTGAAGTTGTAGTTGTTGTCGAAGGTGCTGCAGTCTCAGTGGTTGTAAGAATAGCAGTTGTTGTAGCAGGAGCTGCAGTGGTTGTCGTAGTAGGTTCTGGAGTTGTAGTGGTCGTTGGAGCAGCAGTTGTGTTCGTTAGAGCTGCAGTGGTTGTCGTAGAGGCAGCTGCTGTGGTTGACGTAGAAGCTACAGTTGTTGCAGCAGGAGCTGTAGTTGTGATTGATGTAGTAAGCACAACATGTGTATTGGTCGTGGGAGCTACAGTTGTAGGAACTGCAGGTGTTGTAGTAGGTTCTGTTGTTGCAGTTGTCGTAGGAGCTGAAGTTGAAGCTGTTGTAGAAGGTGCTGCAGCCATTGTTGTTGTAAGAACAGAAGTTGTTGTAGTAGGAGCTGCACTGGCTGTCGTAGTAGGTTCTGGAGTTGTAGTGGTCGAAGGAGCAGCAGTTGTTGTAGTTAGGGCTGCAGTGGTTGTCGTAGGGGCAGCTGCTGTGGTTGAAATAGATTCTAAAGTTGTTGTAGGAGCTGCAGTTGTCGTGGAAGCTACAGTTGTTGTAGGTGTTGCTGTTGTGGTTGTCGTAGGAGCTGAAGTTGTAGTTGTTGTCGAAGGTGCTTCAGTCTCAGTGGTTGTAAGAATAGCAGTTGTTGTAGCAGGAGCTGCAGTGGTTGTCGTAATAGGTTCTGGAGTTGTAGTGGTCGTTGGTGCAGCAGGTGTTGTAGTTAGAGCTGCAGTGGTTGTCGTATAGGCAGCTGCTGTGGTTGTCGTAGAAGCTACAGTTGTTGCAGCAGGAGCTGTAGTTGTGATTGCTGTAGTAAGCACAACAGGTGTAGTGGTCGTGGGAGTTACAGTTGTAGGAACTGCAGGTGTTGTTGTAGGGGCTGTTGTTGCGGTCGTAGTAGGAGCTGAAGTTGAAGCTGTTGTAGAAGGTGCTGCAGCCATTGTGGTCGTAAGAACAGCAGTTGTTGTAGTAGGAGCTGCATTGGTTGTCGTAGTAGGTTCTGGAGTTGTAGTGGTCGAAGCAGCAGCAGTTGTTGCAGTTAGGGCTGCAGTGGTTGACGTAGGGGCAGCTGCTGTGGTTGAAGTAGATTCTAAAGTTGTTGTAGGAGCTGCAGTTGTCGTGGAAGCTACAGTTGTTGTAGGTGTTGCTGTTGTGGTTGTCGTAGGATCTGAAGTTGTAGTTGTTGTCGAAGGTGCTGCAGTCTCAGTGGTTGTAAGAATAGCAGTTGTTGTAGCAGGAGCTGCAGTGGTTGTCGTAATCGGTTCTGGAGTTGTAGGGGTCGTTGGTGCAGCAGGTTTTGTAGTTAGAGCTGCAGTGGTTGTCATAGAAGCAGCTGCTGTTGTTGAAGTAGATTCTAAAGTTGTTTTAGGAGCTGCAGTTGTCGTTGAAGCTACAGTTGCTGAAGGTATTGCTGTTGTGGTTGTCGTAGGAGCTGAAGTTGTAGTTGTTGTAGAAGGTGCTGCAGTCGCAGTGGTTGTAAGAATAGCAGTTGTTGTAGCAGGAGCTGCAGTGTTTGTCGTAATAGGTTCTGGAGTTGTAGTGGTCGTAGGAGCAGCAGTTGTTGTAGTTAGAGCTGCAGTGGTTGTCGTAGGGGCAGCTGCTGTGGTTGAAGTAGATTCTGAAGTTGTTGTAGGAGCTGCAGTTGTCGTGGAAGAAACAGTTGTTGTAGGTGTTACTGGTGCGGTTGTCGTAGGAGCTGAAGTTGAAGCTGTTATAGAAGGTGCTGCAGCCATTGTTGTTGTAAGAACAGAAGTTGGTGTAGTAGGAGCTGCACTGGTTGTCGTAGTAGGTTCTGGAGTTGTAGTGGTCGAAGGAGCAGCAGTTATTGCAGTGAGGGCTGCAATGGTTGTCGTAGGGGCAGCTGCTGTGGTTGAAGTAGATTCTAAAGTTGTTGTAGGAGCTGCAGTGGTCGTGAAAGCTACAGTTGTTGTAGGTGTTGCTGTTGTGGTTGTCGTAGGAGCTGAAGTTGTAATTGTTGTAGAAGATGCTGCAGTCGCAGTGGTTGTAAGAATAGCAGTTGTTGTAGCAGGAGCTGCAGTGGTTGTCGTAATAGGTTCTGGAGTTGTAGTGGTCGTAGGAGCAGCAGTTGTTGTAGCAGGAGCTGCAGTGGTTGTCGTAATACGTTCTGGAGATGTAGTGGTCGTTGGAGCAGCAGTTGTTGTAGTTAGAGCTGCAGTGGTTGTCGTAGAGGCAGCTGCTGTGGTTGACGTAGAAGCTACAGTTGTTGCAGCAGGAGCTGTAGTTGTTATTGATGTAGTAAGCACAAAAGGTGTAGTGGTCGTGGGAGCTACAGTTGTAGAAACTGCAGGTGTTGTAAGAGGTGCTGTTGTTGCGGTTGTCGTAGGAGCTGAAGTTGAAGCTGTTGTAGAAGGTGCTGCAGCCATTGTTGTTGTAAGAACAGAAGTTGGTGTAGTAGGAGCTGCACTGGTTGTCGTAGTAGGTTCTGGAGTTGTAGTGGTCGAAGGAGCAGCAGTTGTTGCAGTGAGGGCTGCAATGGTTGTCGTAGGGGCAGCTGCTGTGGTTGAAGTAGATTCTAAAGTTGTTGTAGGAGCTGCAGTTGTCGTGGAAGCTTCAGTTGTTGTAGGTGTTGCGGTTGTGGTTGTCGTAGGAGCTGAAGTTGTAGTTGTTGTCGAAGGTGCTGCAGTCTCAGTGGTTGTAAGAATACCAGTTGTTGTAGGAGGTGCAGTGGTTGTCATAATAGGTTCTGGAGTTATAGTGGTCGTTGGAGCAGCAGTTGTTGTAGTTAGAGCTGCAGTGGTTGTCGTAGGGGCAGCTGCTGTGGTAGAAGTAGATGCTAAGGTTGTTGTAGGAGCTGCAGTTGTCGTGGGAGCTGCAGTTGTTGTAGGTGTTTCTGTTGTTGCGGTTGTCGTAGGAGCTGAAGTTGTAGTTGTTGTAGAAGGTGCTACAGTCTCAGTGGTTGTAAGAATAGCAATTGTTGTAGCAGGAGCTGCAGTGGTTGTCGTAATAGGTTCTGGAGTTGTAGTGGTCATTAGAGCAACAGGTGTTGTAGTTAGAGCTGCAGTGGTTGTCATAGTGGCAGCTGCTGTGGTTGAAGTAGATTCTAAAGTTGTTGTAGGAGCTGCAGTTGTCGTGGAAGCTACAGTTGTTGTAGGTGTTGCTGTTGTGGTTGTCGTAGGAGCTGAAGTTGTAGTTATTGTAGAAGGTGCTGCAGTTGCAGTGGTTGTAAGAATAGCAGTTGTTGTAGCAGGAGCTGAAGTGGTTGTCGTAATAGGTTCTGGAGTTGTAGTGGTCGTTGGAGCAGCAGTTGTTGTAGTTAGAGCTGCAGTGGTTGTCGTAGAGGCAGCTTCTGTGGTTGACGTAGAAGCTACAGTTGTTGCAGCAGTAGCTGTAGTTGTGATTGATGTAGTAAGCACAACAGGTGTAGTGGTCGTGGGAGCTACAGTTGTAGGAACTGCAGGTGTTGTAGTAGGTGCTGTTGTTGCGGTTGTCGTAGGAGCTGAAGTTGAAGCTGTTATAGAAGGTGCTGCAGCCATTGTTGTTGTAAGAACAGAAGTTGGTGTAGTAGGAGCTGCACTGGTTGTCGTAGTAGGTTCTGGAGTTGTAGTGGTCGAAGGAGCAGCAGTTGTTGCAGTGAGGGCTGCAATGGTTGTCGTAGGGGCAGCTGCTGTGGTTGAAGTAGATTCTAAAGTTGTTGTAGGAGCTGCAGTTGTCGTGGAAGCTACAGTTGTTGTAGGTGTTGCTGTTGTGGTTGTCGTAGGAGCTGAAGTTGTAGTTGTTGTAGAAGGTGCTGCAGTCTCAGTGGTTGTAAGAATAGCAGTTGTTGTAGCAGGAGCTGCAGTGGTTGTCGTAATAGGTTCTGGAGTTGTAGTGGTCGTTGGAGCAGCAGTTGTTGTAGTTAGAGCTGCAGTGGTTGTCGTAGAGGCAGCTTCTGTGGTTGACGTAGAAGCTACAGTTGTTGTAGGAGCTGCAGTTGTCGTGGGAGCTACAGTTGTTGTAGGTGTTTCTGTTGTTGCGGTTGTCGTAGGAGCTGAAGTTGTAGTTGTTGTAGAAGGTGCTGCAGTCTCAGTGGTTGTAAGAATAGCAATTGTTGTAGCAGGAGCTGCAGTGGTTGTCGTAATAGGTTCTGGAGTTGTAGTGGTCATTAGAGCAACAGGTGTTGTAGTTAGAGCTGCAGTGGTTGTCATAGTGGCAGCTGCTGTGGTTGAAGTAGATTCTAAAGTTGTTGTAGGAGCTGCAGTTGTCGTTGAAGCTACAGTTGTTGTAGGTGTTGCTGTTGTGGTTGTCGTAGGAGCTGAAGTTGTAGTTGTTGTCGAAGGTGCTGCAGTCTCAGTGGTTGTAAGAATAGCAGTTGTTGTAGCAGGAGCTGCAGTTGTTGTCATAATAGGTTCTGGAGTTGTAGTGGTCGTTGGAGCAGCAGTTGTTGTAGTTAGAGCTGCAGTGGTTGTCGTAGGGGCAGCTGCTGTGGTTGAAGTAGATGCTAAGGTTGTTGTAGGAGCTGCAGTTGTCGTGGGAGCTACAGTTGTTGTAGGTGTTGCTGTTGTGGTTGTCGTAGGAGCTGAAGTTGTAGTTATTGTAGAAGGTGCTACAGTCTCAGTGGTTGTAAGAATAGCAATTGTTGTAGCAGGAGCTGCAGTGGTTGTCGTAATAGGTTCTGGAGTTGTAGTGGTCATTAGAGCAACAGGTGTTGTAGTTAGAGCTGCAGTGGTTGTCATAGTGGCAGCTGCTGTGGTTGAAGTAGATTCTAAAGTTGTTGTAGGAGCTGCAGTTGTCGTTGAAGCTACAGTTGTTGTAGGTGCTGCTGTTGTGGTTGTCGTAGGAGCTGAAGTTGTAGTTGTTGTAGAAGGTGCTGCAGTCTCAGTGGTTGTAAGAATAGCAGTTGTTGTAGCAGGAGCTGCAGTGGTTGTCGTAATAGGTTCTGGAGTTGTAGTGGTCGTTGGAGCAGCAGTTGTTGTAGTTAGAGCTACAGTGATTGTCTTGGGGGCAGCTGCTGTGGTTGAAGTAGATTCTAAAGTTGTTGTAGGAGCTGCAGTTGTCGTGGAAGCTACAGTTGTTGTAGGTGTTGCTGTTGTGGTTGTCGTAGGAGCTGAAGTTGTAGTTGTTGTCGAAGGTGCTGCAGTCTCAGTGGTTGTAAGAATAGCAGTTGTTGTAGCAGGAGCTGCAGTTGTTGTCATAATAGGTTCTGGAGTTGTAGTGGTCGTTGGAGCAGCAGTTGTTGTAGTTAGAGCTGCAGTGGTTGTCGTAGGGGCAGCTGCTGTGGTTGAAGTAGATGCTAAGGTTGTTGTAGGAGCTGAAGTTGTAGTTGTTGTCGAAGGTGCTGCAGTCGCAGTGGTTGTAAGAATAGCAGTTGTTGTAGCAGGAGCTGCAGTGGTTGTCGTAGTAGGTTCTGGATTTGTAGTGGTCGTTGGAGCAGCAGTTGTTGTAGTTAGAGCTGCAGTGGTTGTCGTAGAGGCAGCTGCTGTGGTTGAAGTAGATTCTAAAGTTGTTGTAGGAGCTGCAGTTGTCGTGGAAGCTACAGTTGTTGTAGGTGTTGCTGTTGTGGTTGTCGTAGGAGCTGAAGTTGCAGTTGTTGTAGAAGGTGCTGCAGTCGCAGTGGTTGTAAGAATAGCAGTTGTTGTAGCAGGAGCTGCAGTGGTTGTCGTAATAGGTTCTGGAGTTGTAGTGGTCGTTGGAGCAGCAGTTGTTGTAGTTAGAGCTGCAGTGGTTGTCTTAGAGGCAGCTGCTGTGGTTGACGTAGAAGCTACAGTTGTTGCAGCAGGAGCTGTAGTTGTGATTGATGTAGTAAGTACAACAGGTGTAGTGGTCGTGGGAGCTACAGTTGTAGGAACTGCAGGTGTTGTAGTAGTTGCTGTTGTTGCTGTTGTCGTAGGAGCTGAAGTTGAAGCTGTTGTAGAAGGTGCTGCAGCCATTTTTGTTGTAAGAACAGAAGTTGGTGTAGTAGGAGATGCACTGGTTGTCGTAGTAGGTTCTGGATTTGTAGTGGTCGAAGGAGCAGCAGTTGTTGCAGTTAGGGCTGCAATGGTTGTCTTAGGGGCAGCTGCTGTGGTTGAAGTAGATTCTAAAATTGTTGTAGGAGCTGCAGTTGTCGTGGAAGCTTCAGTTGTTGTAGGTGTTGCTGTTGTGGTTGTCGTAGGAGCTGAAGTTGTAGTTGTTGTAGAAGGTGCTGCAGTCGCAGTGGTTGTAAGAATTGCAGTTTTTGTAGCAGGAGCTGCAGTGGTTGTCGTAATTGGTTCCGGAGTTGTAGTGGTCGTTGGAGCAGCAGTTGTTGCAGTTAGGGCTGCAATGGTTGTCGTAGGGGCAGCTGCTGTGGTTGAAGTAGATTCTAAAATTGTTGTAGGAGCTGCAGTTGTTGTGGAAGCCTCAGTTGTTGTAGGTGTTGCTGTTGTGGTTGTCGTAGGAGCTGAAGTTGTAGTTGTTGTCGAAGGTGCTGCAGTCTCAGTGGTTGTAAGAATAGCAGTTGTTGTAGCAGGAGCTGCAGTGGTTGTCATAATAGGTTCTGGAGTTGTAGTGGTCGTTGGAGCAGCAGTTGTTGTAGTTAGAGCTGCAGTGGTTGTCGTAGAGGCAGCTGCTGTGGTTGAAGTAGATGCTAAGGTTGTTGTAGGACCTGCAGTTGTCGTGGGAGCTACAGTTGTTGTAGGTGTTGCTGTTGTGGTTGTCGTAGGAGCTGAAGTTGTAGTTGTTGTAGAAGGTGCTGCAGTCGCAGAGGTTGTAAGAATAGCAGTTGTTGTAGCAGGAGCTGCAGTGGTTGTCGTAATAGGTTCTGGAGTTGTAGTGGTCATTGGAGCAGCAGTTGTTGTAGTTAGAGCTGCGGTGGTTGTCGTAGAGGCAGCTACTGGGGTTGAAGTAGATTCTAAAGTTGTTGTAGGAGCTGCAGTTGTCGTGGAAGCTACAGTTGTTGTAGGTGTTGCTGTTGTGGTTGTCTTAGGAGCTGAAGTTGTAGTTGTTGTAGAAGGTGCTGCAGTCGCAGAGGTTGTAAGAATTGCAGTTTTTGTAGCAGGAGCTGCAGTGGTTGTCGTAATTGGTTCTGGAGTTGTAGTGGTCTTTGGAGCAGCAGTTGTTGTAGTTAGAGCTGCAGTGGTTGTCGTAGAGGCAGCTGCTGTGGTTGACGTAGAAGCTACAGTTGTTGCAGCAGGAGCTGTAGTTGTGATTGATGTAGTAAGTACAACAGGTGTAGTGGTCGTGGGAGCTAAAGTTGTAGGAACTGCAGGTGTTGTAGTAGGTGCTGTTGTTGCGGTTGTCGTAGGAGCGGAAGTTGAAGCTGTTGTAGAAGGTGCTGCAGCCATTGTTGTTGTAAGAATAGCAGTTGTTGTAGCAGGAGCTGCAGTGGTTGTCGTAATAGGTTCTGGAGTTGTAGTGGTCGTTGGAGCAGCAGTTGTTGTAGTTAGAGCTGCAGTGGTTGTCGTAGAGGCAGCTGCTGTGGTTGAAGTAGATCCTAAAGTTGTTGTAGGAGCTGCAGTTGTCGTGGAAGCTACAGTTTTTGTAGGTGTTGCTGTTGTGGTTGTCGTAGGAGCTGAAGTTGTAGTTGTTGTAGAAGGTGCTGCAGTCTCAGTGGTTGTAAGAATACCAGTTGTTGTAGGAGGTGCAGTGGTTGTCATAATAGGTTCTGGAGTTATAGTGGTCGTTGGAGCAGCAGTTGTTGTAGTTAGAGCTGCAGTGGTTGTCGTAGGGGCAGCTGCTGTGGTTGAAGTAGATGCTAAGGTTGTTGTAGGAGCTGCAGTTGTCGTGGGAGCTGCAGTTGTTGTAGGTGTTTCTGTTGTTGCGGTTGTCGTAGGAGCTGAAGTTGTAGTTGTTGTAGAAGGTGCTACAGTCTCAGTGGTTGTAAGAATAGCAATTGTTGTAGCAGGAGCTGCAGTGGTTGTCGTAATAGGTTCTGGAGTTGTAGTGGTCATTAGAGCAACAGGTGTTGTAGTTAGAGCTGCAGTGGTTGTCATAGTGGCAGCTGCTGTTGTTGAAGTAGATTCTAAAGTTGTTGTAGGAGCTGCAGTTGTCGTTGAAGCTACAGTTGTTGTAGGTGCTGTTGTTGCGGTTGTCGTAGGAGCTGAAGTTGTAGTTGTTGTAGAAGGTGCTGCAGTCGCAGTGGTTGTAAGAATTGCAGTTCTTGTAGCAGGAGCTGCAGTGGTTGTCGTAATTGGTTCAGGAGTTGTAGTGGTCGTTGGAGCAGCAGTTGTTGTAGTTAGAGCTGCAGTGGTTGTCGTAGGAGCAGCTGCTGTGGTTGAAGTAGATTCTAAAGTTGTTGTAGGAGCTGCAGTTGTCGTGGAAGCTACATTTGTTGTAGGTGTTGCTGTTGTGGTTGTCGTAGGAGCTGAAGTTGTAGTTGTTGTAGAAGGTGCTGCAGTCGCAGTGTTTGTAAGAATAGCAGTTGTTGTAGCAGGAGCTGCAGTGGTTGTCGTAATAGGTTCTGGAGTTGTAGTGGTCGTTGGAACAGCAGTTGTTGTAGTTAGAGCTGCAGTGGTTGTCTTAGAGGCAGCTGCTGTGGTTGACGTAGAAGCTACAGTTGTTGCAGCAGGAGCTGTAGTTGTGATTGATGTAGTAAGCACAACCGATGTAGTGGTCGTGGGAGCTACAGTTGTAGGAACTGCAGGTGTTGTAGTAGTTGCTGTTGTTGCGGTTGTCGTAGGAGCTGAAGTTGAAGCTGTTGTAGAAGGTGCTGCAGCCATTGTTGTTGTAAGAACAGAAGTTGGTGTAGTAGGAGATGCACTGGTTGTCGTAGTAGGTTCTGGATTTGTAGTGGTCGAAGGAGCAGCAGTTGTTGCAGTTAGGGCTGCAATGGTTGTCGTAGGGGCAGCTGCTGTGGTTGAAGTAGATTCTAAAATTGTTGTAGGAGCTGCAGTTGTCGTGGAAGCTTCAGTTGTTGTAGTTGTTGCTGTTGTGGTTGTCATAGGAGCTGAAGTTGTAGTTGTTGTAGAAGGTGCTGCAGTCGCAGTGGTTGTAAGAATAGCAGTTGTTGTAGCAGGAGCTGCAGTGGTTGTCGTAATTTGTTCCGGAGTTGTAGTGGTCGTTGGAGCAGCAGTTGTTGCAGTTAGGGCTGCAATGGTTGTCGTAGGGGCTGCTGCTGTGGTTGAAGTAGATTCTAAAGTTGTTGTAGGAGCTGCAGTTGTCGTGGAAGCTTCAGTTGTTGTAGGTGTTGCTGTTGTGGTTGTCGTAGGAGCTGAAGTTGTAGTTCTTGTCGAAGGTGCTGCAGTCTCAGTGGTTGTAAGAATAGCAGTTGTTGTAGCAGGAGCTGCAGTGGTTGTCATAATAGGTTCTGGAGTTGTAGTGGTCGTTGGAGCAGCAGTTGTTGTAGTTAGAGCTGCAGTGGTTGTCGTAGAGGCAGCTGCTGTGGTTGAAGTAGATGCTAAGGTTGTTGTAGGAGCTGCAGTTGTCGTGGGAGCTACAGTTGTTGTAGGTGTTGCTGTTGTGGTTGTCGTAGGAGCTGAAGTTGTAGTTGTTGTAGAAGGTGCTGCAGTCGCAGAGGTTGTAAGAATAGCAGTTGTTGTAGCAGGAGCTGCAGTGGTTGTCGTAATAGGTTCTGGAGTTGTAGTGGTCATTGGAGCAGCAGTTGTTGTAGTTAGAGCTGCAGTGGTTGTCGTAGAGGCAGCTACTGGGGTTGAAGTAGATTCTAAAGTTGTTGTAGGAGCTGCAGTTGTCGTTGAAGCTACAGTTGTTGTAGGTGTTGCTGTTGTGGTTGTCGTAGGAGCTGAAGTTGTAGTTGTTGTAGAAGGTGCTGCAGTCGCAGTGGTTGTAAGAATTGCAGTTTTTGTAGCAGGAGCTGCAGTGGTTGTCGTAATTGGTTCAGGAGTTGTAGTGGTCGTTGGAGCAGCAGTTGTTGTAGGTAGAGCTGCAGTGGTTGTCGTAGGAGCAGCTGCTGTGGTTGAAGTAGATTCTAAAGTTGTTGTAGGAGCTGCAGTTGTCGTGGAAGCTACAGTTGTTGTAGGTGTTGCTGTTGTGGTTGTCGTAGGAGCTGAAGTTGTAGTTGTTGTAGAAGGTGCTGCACTCGCAGTGGTTGTAAGAATAGCAGTTGTTGTAGCAGGAGCTGCAGTGGTTGTCGTAATAGGTTCTGGAGTTGTAGTGGTCGTTGGAGCAGCAGTTGTTGTAGTTAGAGCTGCAGTGGTTGTCGTAGAGGCAGCTGCTGTGGTTGACGTAGAAGCTACAGTTGTTGCAGCAGGAGCTGTAGTTGTGATTGATGTAGTAAGCACAACAGGTGTAGTGGTCGTGGGAGCTACAGTTGTAGGAACTGCAGGTGTTGTAGTAGGTGCTGTTGTTGCGGTTGTCGTGGGAGCTGAAGTTGAAGCTGTTATAGAAGGTGCTGCAGCCATTGTTGTTGTAAGAACAGAAGTTGGTGTAGTAGGAGCTGCACTGGTTGTCGTAGTAGGTTCTGGAGTTGTAGTGGTAGAAGGAGCAGCAGTTGTTGCAGTGAGGGCTGCAATGGTTGTCGTAGGGGCAGCTGCTGTGGTTGAAGTAGATTCTAAAGTTGTTGTAGGAGCTGCAGTTGTCGTGGAAGCTACAGTTGTTGTAGGTTTTGCTGTTGTGGTTGTCGTAGGAGCTGAAGTTGTAGTTGTTATAGAAGGTGCTGCAGTCGCAGTGGTTGTAAGAATAGCAGTTGTTGTAGCAGGAGCTGCAGTGGTTGTCGTAATAGGTTCTGGAGTTGTAGTGGTCGTTGGAGCAGCAGTTGTTGTAGTTAGAGCTGCAGTGGTTGTCGTAGAGGCAGCTGCTGTGGTTGACGTAGAAGCTACAGTTGTTGCAGCAGGAGCTGTAGTTGTGATTGATGTAGTAAGCACAACAGGTGTAGTGGTCGTGGGAGCTACAGTTGTAGGAACTGCAGGTGTTGTAGTAGGTGCTGTTGTTGCGGTTGTCGTAGGAGCTGAAGTTGAAGCTGTTATAGAAGGTGCTGCAGCCATTGTTGTTGTAAGAACAGAAGTTGGTGTAGTAGGAGATGCACTGGTTGTCGTAGTAGGTTCTGGAGTTGTAGTGGTCGAAGGAGCAGCAGTTGTTGCAGTTAGGGCTGCAATGGTTGTCGTAGGGGCAGCTGCTGTGGTTGAAGTAGATTCTAAAATTGTTGTAGGAGCTGCAGTTGTTGTGGAAGCTTCAGTTGTTGTAGGTGTTGCTGTTGTGGTTGTCGTAGGAGCTGAAGTTGTAGTTGTTGTCGAAGGTGCTGCAGTCTCAGTGGTTGTAAGAATAGCAGCTGTTGTAGCAGGAGCTGCAGTGGTTGTCATAATAGGTTCTGGAGTTGTAGTGGTTGTTGTAGCAGCAGTTATTGTAGTTAGAGCTGCAGTGGTTGTCGTAGGGGCAGCTGCTGTGGTTGAAGTAGATGCTAAGGTTGTTGTAGGACCTGCAGTTGTCGTGGGAGCTACAGTTGTTGTAGGTGTTTCTGTTGTTGCGGTTGTCGTAGGAGCTGAAGTTGTAGTTGTTGTAGAAGGTGCTGCAGTCGCAGAGGTTGTAAGAATAGCAGTTGTTGTAGCAGGAGCTGCAGTGGTTGTCGTAATAGGTTCTGGAGTTGTAGTGGTCGTTGGAGCAGCAGTTGTTGTAGTTAGAGCTGCAGTGGTTGTCGTAGAGGCAGCTGCTGTGGTTGAAGTAGATTCTAAAGTTGTTGTAGGAGCTGCAGTTGTCGTGGAAGCTACAGTTGTTGTAGGTGTTGCTGTTGTGGTTGTCGTAGGAGCTGAAGTTGTAGTTGTTGTAGAAGGTGCTGCAGTCGCAGTGGTTGTAAGAATAGCAGTTGTTGTAGCAGGAGCTGCAGTGGTTGTCGTAATAGGTTCTGGAGTTGTAGTGGTCGTTGGAGCAGCAGTTGTTGTAGTTAGAGCTGCAGTGGTTGTCGTAGAGGCAGCTTCTGTGGTTGACGTAGAAGCTACAGTTGTTGCAGCAGTAGCTGTAGTTGTGATTGATGTAGTAAGCACAACAGGTGTAGTGGTCGTGGGAGCTACAGTTGTAGGAACTGCAGGTGTTGTAGTAGGTGCTGTTGTTGCGGTTGTCGCAGGAGCTGAAGTTGAAGCTGTTATAGAAGGTGCTGCAGCCATTGTTGTTGTAAGAACAGAAGTTGGTGTAGTAGAAGCTGCACTGGTTGTCGTAGTAGGTTCTGGAGTTGTAGTGGTCGAAGGAGCAGCAGTTGTTGCAGTGAGGGCTGCAATGGTTGTCGTAGGGGCAGCTGCTGTGGTTGAAGTAGATTCTAAAGTTGTTGTAGGAGCTGCAGTTGTCGTGGAAGCTACAGTTGTTGTAGGTGTTGCTGTTGTGGTTGTCGTAGGAGCTGAAGTTGTAGTTGTTGTAGAAGGTGCTGCAGTCGCAGTGGTTGTAAGAATAGCAGTTGTTGTAGCAGGAGCTGCAGTGGTTGTCGTAATAGGTTCTGGAGTTGTAGTGGTCGTTGGAGCAGCAGTTGTTGTAGTTAGAGCTGCAGTGGTTGTCGTAGAGGCAGCTGCTGTGGTTGACGTAGAAGCTACAGTTGTTGCAGCAGTAGCTGTAGTTGTGATTGATGTAGTAAGCACAACAGGTGTAGTGGTCGTGGGAGCTACAGTTGTAGGAACTGCAGGTGTTGTAGTAGGTGCTGTTGTTGCGGTTGTCGTAGGAGCTGAAGTTGAAGCTGTTATAGAAGGTGCTGCAGCCATTGTTGTTGTAAGAACAGAAGTTGGTGTAGTAGGAGCTGCACTGGTTGTCGTAGTAGGTTCTGGAGTTGTAGTGGTCGAAGGAGCAGCAGTTGTTGCAGTTAGGGCTGCAATGGTTGTCGTAGGGGCAGCTGCTGTGGTTGAAGTAGATTCTAAAATTGTTGTAGGAGCTGCAGTTGTTGTGGAAGCTTCAGTTGTTGTAGGTGTTGCTGTTGTGGTTGTCGTAGGAGCTGAAGTTGTAGTTGTTGTCGAAGGTGCTGCAGTCTCAGTGGTTGTAAGAATAGCAGCTGTTGTAGCAGGAGCTGCAGTGGTTGTCATAATAGGTTCTGGAGTTGTAGTGGTTGTTGTAGCAGCAGTTATTGTAGTTAGAGCTGCAGTGGTTGTCGTAGGGGCAGCTGCTGTGGTTGAAGTAGATGCTAAGGTTGTTGTAGGAGCTGCAGTTGTCGTTGAAGCTACAGTTGTTGTAGGTGCTGTTGTTGCGGTTGTCGTAGGAGCTGAAGTTGTAGTTGTTGTAGAAGGTGCTGCAGTCGCAGTGGTTGTAAGAATTGCAGTTTTTGTAGTAGAAGCTGCAGTGGTTGTCGTAATTGGTTCAGGAGTTGTAGTGGTCGTTGGAGCAGCAGTTGTTGTAGTTAGGGCTGCAATGGTTGTCGTAGGGGCAGCTGCTGTGGTTGAAGTAGATTCTAAAATTGTTGTAGGAGCTGCAGTTGTCGTGGAAGCTTCAGTTGTTGTAGGTGTTGCTGTTGTGGTTGTCGTAGGAGCTGAGGTTGTAGTTGTTGTAGAAGGTGCTGCAGTCGCAGTGGTTGTAAGAATAGCAGTTGTTGTAGCAGGAGCTGCAGTGGTTGTCGTAATAGGTTCTGGAGTTGTAGTGGTCGTTGGAGCAGCAGTTATTGTAGTTAGAGCTGCAGTGGTTGTCTTAGAGGCAGCTGCTGTGGTTGACGTAGAAGCTACAGTTGTTGCAGCAGGAGCTGTAGTTGTGATTGATGTAGTAAGCACAACAGGTGTAGTGGTCGTGGGAGCTACAGTTGTAGGAACTGCAGGTGTTGTAGTAGTTGCTGTTGTTGCGGTTGTCGTAGGAGCTGAAGTTGAAGCTGTTGTAGAAGGTGCTGCAGCCATTGTTGTTGTAAGAACAGAAGTTGGTGTAGTAGGAGATGCACTGGTTGTCGTAGTAGGTTCTGGATTTGTAGTGGTCGAAGGAGCAGCAGTTGTTGCAGTTAGGGCTGCAATGGTTGTCGTAGGGGCAGCTGCTGTGGTTGAAGTAGATTCTAAAATTGTTGTAGGAGCTGCAGTTGTCGTGGAAGCTTCAGTTGTTGTAGGTGTTGCTGTTGTGGTTGTCGTAGGAGCTGAAGTTGTAGTTCTTGTAGAAGGTGCTGCAGTCGCAGTGGTTGTAAGAATTGCAGTTTTTGTAGCAGGAGCTGCAGTGGTTGTCGTAATTGGTTCCGGAGTTGTAGTGGTCGTTGGAGCAGCAGTTGTTGCAGATAGGGCTGCAATGGTTGTCGTAGGGGCAGCTGCTGTGGTTGAAGTAGATTCTAAAATTGTTGTAGGAGCTGCAGTTGTCGTGGAAGCTTCAGTTGTTGTAGGTGTTGCTGTTGTGGTTGTCGTAGGAGCTGAAGTTGTAGTTGTTGTAGAAGGTGCTGCAGTCGCAGTGGTTGTAAGAATTGCAGTTTTTGTAGCAGGAGCTGCAGTGGTTGTCGTAATTGGTTCCGGAGTTGTAGTGGTCGTTGGAGAAGCAGTTGTTGCAGTTAGGGCTGCAATGGTTGTCGTAGGGGCAGCTGCTGTGGTTGAAGTAGATTCTAAAATTGTTGTAGGAGCTGCAGTTGTCGTGGAAGCTTCAGTTGTTGTAGGTGTTGCTGTTGTGGTTGTCATAGGAGCTGAAGTTGTAGTTGTTGTCGAAGGTGCTGCAGTCTCAGTGGTTGTAAGAATAGCAGTTGTTGTAGCAGGAGCTGCAGTGGTTGTCATAATAGGTTCTGGAGTTGCAGTGGTCGTTGGAGCAGCAGTTGTTGTAGTTAGAGCTGCAGTGGTTGTCGTAGGGGCAGCTGCTGTGGTTGAAGTAGATGCTAAGGTTGTTGTAGGAGCTGCAGTTGTCGTGGGAGCTACAGTTGTTGTAGGTGTTTCTGTTGTTGCGGTTGTCGTAGGAGCTGAAGTTGTAGTTGTTGTAGAAGGTGCTGCAGTCGCAGAGGTTGTAAGAATAGCAGTTGTTGTAGCAGGAGCTGCAGTGGTTGTCGTAATAGGTTCTGGAGTTGTAGTTGTCGTTGGAGCAGCAGTTGTTGTAGTTAGAGCTGCAGTGGTTGTGGTAGAGGCAGCTGCTGTGGTTGAAGTAGATTCTAAAGTTGTTGTAGGAGCTGCAGTTGTCGTTGAAGCTACAGTTGTTGTAGGTGCTGCTGTTGTGGTTGTCGTAGGAGCTGAAGTTGTAGTTGTTGTAGAAGGTGCTGCAGTCGCAGTGGTTGTAAGAATTGCAGTTTTTGTAGCAGGAGCTGCAGTGGTTGTCGTAATTGGTTCTGGAGTTGTAGTGGTCTTTGGAGCAGCAGTTGTTGTAGTTAGAGCTGCAGTGGTTGTCGTAGAGGCAGCTGCTGTGGTTGACGTAGAAGCTACAGTTGTTGCAGCAGGAGCTGTAGTTGTGATTGATGTAGTAAGTACAACAGGTGTAGTGGTCGTGGGAGCTAAAGTTGTAGGAACTGCAGTTGTTGTAGTAGGTGCTGTTGTTGCGGTTGTCGTAGGAGCGGAAGTTGAAGCTGTTGTAGAAGGTGCTGCAGCCATTGTTGTTGTAAGAATAGCAGTTGTTGTAGCAGGAGCTGCAGTGGTTGTCGTAATAGGTTCTGTAGTTGTAGTGGCAGTTGGAGCAGCAGTTGTTGTAGTTAGAGCTGCAGTGGTTGTCGTAGAGGCAGCTGCTGTGGTTGAAGTAGATTCTAAAGTTGTTGTAGGAGCTGCAGTTGTCGTGGAAGCTACAGTTGTTGTAGGTGTTGCTGTTGTGGTTGTCGTAGGAGCTGAAGTTGTAGTTGTTGTAGAAGGTGCTGCAGTCGCAGTGGTTGTAAGAATAGCAGTTTTTGTAGCAGGAGCTGCAGTGGTTGTCGTAATAGGTTCTGGAGTTGTAGTGGTCGTTGGAGCAGCAGTTGTTGTAGTTAGAGCTGCAGTGGTTGTCGTAGAGGCAGCTGCTGTGGTTGACGTAGAAGCTACAGTTGTTGCACCAGGAGCTGTAGTTGTGATTGATGTAGTAAGCACAACAGGTGTAGTGGTCGTGGGAGCTACAGTTGTAGGAACTGCAGGTGTTGTAGTAGGTGCTGTTGTTGCGGTTGTCGTAGGAGCTGAAGTTGAAGCTGTTATAGAAGGTGCTGCAGCCATTGTTGTTGTAAGAACAGAAGTTGGTGTAGTAGGAGCTGCACTGGTTGTCGTAGTAGGTTCTGGAGTTGTAGTGGTCGAAGGAGCAGCAGTTGTTGCAGTTAGGGCTGCAATGGTTGTCGTAGGGGCAGCTGCTGTGGTTGAAGTAGATTCTAAAATTGTTGTAGGAGCTGCAGTTGTTGTGGAAGCTTCAGTTGTTGTAGGTGTTGCTGTTGTAGTTGTCGTAGGAGCTGAAGTTGTAGTTGTTGTCGAAGGTGCTGCAGTCTCAGTGGTTGTAAGAATAGCAGTTGTTGTAGCAGGAGCTGCAGTGGTTGTCATAATAGGTTCTGGAGTTGTAGTGGTTGTTGTAGCAGCAGTTGTTGTAGTTAGAGCTGCAGTGGTTGTCGTAGGGGCAGCTGCTGTGGTTGAAGTAGATGCTAAGGTTGTTGTAGGAGCTGCAGTTGTCGTGGGAGCTACAGTTGTTGTAGGTGTTTCTGTTGTTGCGGTTGTCGTAGGAGCTGAAGTTGTAGTTGTTGTAGAAGGTGCTGCAGTCGCAGAGGTTGTAAGAATAGCAGTTGTTGTAGCAGGAGCTGCAGTGGTTGTCGTAATAGGTTCTGGAGTTGTAGTGGTCGTTGGAGCAGCAGTTGTTGTAGTTAAAGCTGCCGTGGTTGTCGTAGAGGCAGCTGCTGGGGTTGACGTAGATTCTAAAGTTGTTGTAGGAGCTGCAGTTGTCGTTGAAGCTACAGTTGTTGTAGGTGCTGTTGTTGTGGTTGTCGTAGGAGCTGAAGTTGTAGTTGTTGTAGAAGGTGCTGCAGTCGCAGTGGTTGTAAGAATTGCAGTTTTTGTAGTAGAAGCTGCAGTGGTTGTCGTAATTGGTTCTGGAGTTGTAGTGGTCGTTGGAGCAGCAGTTGTTGTAGTTAGGGCTGCAATGGTTGTCGTAGGGGCAGCTGCTGTGGTTGAAGTAGATTCTAAAATTGTTGTAGGAGCTGCAGTTGTTGTAGGTGTTGCTGTTGTGGTTGTCATAGGAGCTGAAGTTGTAGTTGTTGTCGAAGGTGCTGCAGTCTCAGTGGTTGTAAGAATAGCAGTTGTTGTAGCAGGAGCTGCAGTGGTTGTCATAATAGGTTCTGGAGTTGCAGTGGTCGTTGGAGCAGCAGTTGTTGTAGTTAGAGCTGCAGTGGTTGTCGTAGGGGCAGCTGCTGTGGTTGAAGTAGATGCTAAGGTTGTTGTAGGAGCTGCAGTTGTCGTGGGAGCTACAGTTGTTGTAGGTGTTTCTGTTGTTGCGGTTGTCGTAGGAGCTGAAGTTGTAGTTGTTGTAGAAGGTGCTGCAGTCGCAGAGGTTGTAAGAATAGCAGTTGTTGTAGCAGGAGCTGCAGTGGTTGTCGTAATAGGTTCTGGAGTTGTAGTGGTCGTTGGAGCAGCAGTTGTTGTAGTTAGAGCTGCAGTGGTTGTCGTAGAGGCAGCTGCTGTGGTTGAAGTAGATTGTAAAGTTGTTGTAGGAGCTGCAGTTGTTGTGGAAGCTTCAGTTGTTGTTGCTGTTGTGGTTGTCGTAGGAGCTGAAGTTGTAGTTGTTGTCGAAGGTGCTGCAGTCTCAGTGGTTGTAAGAATAGCAGTTGTTGTAGCAGGAGCTGCAGTGGTTGTCATAATAGGTTCTGGAGTTGTAGTGGTCGTTGGAGCAGCAGTTGTTGTAGTTAGACCTGCAGTGGTTGTCGTAGGGGCAGCTGCTGTGGTTGAAGTAGATGCTAAGGTTGTTGTAGGAGCTGCAGTTGTCGTGGGAGCTACAGTTGTTGTAGGTGTTGCTGTTGTGGTTGTCGTAGGAGCTGAAGTTGTAGTTGTTGTAGAAGGTGCTGCAGTCTCAGTGGTTGTAAGAATAGCAGTTGTTGTAGCAGGAGCTGCAGTGGTTGTCGTAATAGGTTCTGGAGTTGTAGTGGTCGTTGGAGCAGCAGTTGTTGTAGTTAGAGCTGCAGTGGTTGTCGTAGAGGCAGCTGCTGGGGTTGAAGTAGATTCTAAAGTTGTTGTAGGAGCTGCAGTTGTCGTTGAAGCTACAGTTGTTGTAGGTGCTGCTGTTGTGGTTGTCGTAGGAGCTGAAGTTGTAGTTGTTGTAGAAGGTGCTGCAGTCGCAGTGGTTGTAAGAATCGCAGTTCTTGTAGCAGGAGCTGCAGTGGTTGTCGTAATTGGTTCAGGAGTTGTAGTGGTCGTTGGAGCAGCAGTTGTTGTAGTTAGAGCTGCAGTGGTTGTCGTAGGAGCAGCTGCTGTGGTTGAAGTAGATTCTAAAGTTGTTGTAGGAGCTGCAGTTGTCGTGGAAGCTACAGTTGTTGTAGGTGTTGCTGTTGTGGTTGTCGTAGGAGCTGAAGTTGTAGTTGTTGTAGAAGGTGCTGCAGTCGCAGTGGTTGTAAGAATTGCAGTTCTTGTAGCAGGAGCTGCAGTGGTTGTCGTAATTGGTTCAGGAGTTGTAGTGGTCGTTGGAGAAGCAGTTGTTGTAGTTAGAGCTGCAGTGGTTGTCGTAGGAGCAGCTGCTGTGGTTGAAGTAGATTCTAAAGTTGTTGTAGGAGCTGCAGTTGTCGTGGAAGCTACAGTTGTTGTAGGTGTTGCTGTTGTGGTTGTCGTAGGAGCTGAAGTTGTAGTTGTTGTAGAAGGTGCTGCAGTCGCAGTGGTTGTAAGAATAGCAGTTGTTGTAGCAGGAGCTGCAGTGGTTGTCGTATTAGGTTCTGGAGTTGTAGTGGTCGTTGGAGCAGCAGTTGTTGTAGTTAGAGCTGCAGTGGTTGTCTTAGAGGCAGCTGCTGTGGTTGACGTAGAAGCTACATTTGTTGCAGCAGGAGCTGTAGTTGTGATTGATGTAGTAAGCACAACAGGTGTAGTGGTCGTGGGAGCTACAGTTGTAGGAACTGCAGGTGTTGTAGTAGTTGCTGATGTTGCGGTTGTCGTAGGAGCTGAAGTTGAAGCTGTTGTAGAAGGTGCTGCAGCCATTGTTGTTGTAAGAACAGAAGTTGGTGTAGTAGGAGATGCACTGGTTGTCGTAGTAGGTTCTGGATTTGTAGTGGTCGAAGGAGCAGCAGTTGTTGCAGTTAGGGCTGCAATGGTTGTCGTAGGGGCAGCTGCTGGGGTTGAAGTAGATTCTAAAGTTGTTGTAGGAGCTGCAGTTGTCGTTGAAGCTACAGTTGTTGTAGGTGCTGCTGTTGTGGTTGTCGTAGGAGCTGAAGTTGTAGTTGTTGTCGAAGGTGCTGCAGTCTCAGTGGTTGTAAGAATAGCAGTTGTTGTAGCAGGAGCTGCAGTGGTTGTCATAATAGGTTCTGGAGTTGTAGTGGTCGTTGGAGCAGCAGTTGTTGTAGTTAGACCTGCAGTGGTTGTCGTAGAGGCAGCTGCTGTGGTTGAAGTAGATGCTAAGGTTGTTGTAGGAGCTGCAGTTGTCGTGGGAGCTACAGTTGTTGTAGGTGTTGCTGTTGCTGTTGTCGTAGGAGCTGAAGTTGTAGTTGTTGTAGAAGGTGCTGCAGTCTCAGTGGTTGTAAGAATAGCAGTTGTTGTAGCAGGAGCTGCAGTGGTTGTCGTAATAGGTTCTGGAGTTGTAGTGGTCGTTGGAGCAGCAGTTGTTGAAGTTAGAGCTGCAGTGGTTGTCGTAGAGGCAGCTGCTGGGGTTGAAGTAGATTCTAAAGTTGTTGTAGGAGCTGCAGTTGTCGTGGAAGCTACAGTTGTTGTAGGTGTTGCTGTTGTGGTTGTCGTAGGAGCTGAAGTTGTAGTTGTTGTAGAAGGTGCTGCAGTCGCAGTGGTTGTAAGAATAGCAGTTGTTGTAGCAGGAGCTGCAGTGGTTGTCGTAATAGGTTCTGGAGTTGTAGTGGTCGTTGGAGCAGCAGTTATTGTAGTTAGAGCTGCAGTGGTTGTCTTAGAGGCAGCTGCTGTGGTTGACGTAGAAGCTACAGTTGTTGCAGCAGGAGCTGTAGTTGTGATTGATGTAGTAAGCACAACAGGTGTAGTGGTCGTGGGAGCTACAGTTGTAGGAACTGCAGGTGTTGTAGTAGTTGCTGTTGTTGCGGTTGTCGTAGGAGCTGAAGTTGAAGCTGTTGTAGAAGGTGCTGCAGCCATTGTTGTTGTAAGAACAGAAGTTGGTGTAGTAGGAGATGCACTGGTTGTCGTAGTAGGTTCTGGATTTGTAGTGGTCGAAGGAGCAGCAGTTGTTGCAGTTAGGGCTGCAATGGTTGTCGTAGGGGCAGCTGCTGTGGTTGAAGTAGATTCTAAAATTGTTGTAGGAGCTGCAGTTGTCGTGGAAGCTTCAGTTGTTGTAGGTGTTGCTGTTGTGGTTGTCGTAGGAGCTGAAGTTGTAGTTCTTGTAGAAGGTGCTGCAGTCGCAGTGGTTGTAAGAATTGCAGTTTTTGTAGCAGGAGCTGCAGTGGTTGTCGTAATTGGTTCCGGAGTTGTAGTGGTCGTTGGAGCAGCAGTTGTTGCAGATAGGGCTGCAATGGTTGTCGTAGGGGCAGCTGCTGTGGTTGAAGTAGATTCTAAAATTGTTGTAGGAGCTGCAGTTGTCGTGGAAGCTTCAGTTGTTGTAGGTGTTGCTGTTGTGGTTGTCGTAGGAGCTGAAGTTGTAGTTGTTGTAGAAGGTGCTGCAGTCGCAGTGGTTGTAAGAATTGCAGTTTTTGTAGCAGGAGCTGCAGTGGTTGTCGTAATTGGTTCCGGAGTTGTAGTGGTCGTTGGAGAAGCAGTTGTTGCAGTTAGGGCTGCAATGGTTGTCGTAGGGGCAGCTGCTGTGGTTGAAGTAGATTCTAAAATTGTTGTAGGAGCTGCAGTTGTCGTGGAAGCTTCAGTTGTTGTAGGTGTTGCTGTTGTGGTTGTCATAGGAGCTGAAGTTGTAGTTGTTGTCGAAGGTGCTGCAGTCTCAGTGGTTGTAAGAATAGCAGTTGTTGTAGCAGGAGCTGCAGTGGTTGTCATAATAGGTTCTGGAGTTGCAGTGGTCGTTGGAGCAGCAGTTGTTGTAGTTAGAGCTGCAGTGGTTGTCGTAGGGGCAGCTGCTGTGGTTGAAGTAGATGCTAAGGTTGTTGTAGGAGCTGCAGTTGTCGTGGGAGCTACAGTTGTTGTAGGTGTTTCTGTTGTTGCGGTTGTCGTAGGAGCTGAAGTTGTAGTTGTTGTAGAAGGTGCTGCAGTCGCAGAGGTTGTAAGAATAGCAGTTGTTGTAGCAGGAGCTGCAGTGGTTGTCGTAATAGGTTCTGGAGTTGTAGTTGTCGTTGGAGCAGCAGTTGTTGTAGTTAGAGCTGCAGTGGTTGTCGTAGAGGCAGCTGCTGTGGTTGAAGTAGATTCTAAAGTTGTTGTAGGAGCTGCAGTTGTCGTTGAAGCTACAGTTGTTGTAGGTGCTGCTGTTGTGGTTGTCGTAGGAGCTGAAGTTGTAGTTGTTGTAGAAGGTGCTGCAGTCGCAGTGGTTGTAAGAATTGCAGTTTTTGTAGCAGGAGCTGCAGTGGTTGTCGTAATTGGTTCTGGAGTTGTAGTGGTCTTTGGAGCAGCAGTTGTTGTAGTTAGAGCTGCAGTGGTTGTCGTAGAGGCAGCTGCTGTGGTTGACGTAGAAGCTACAGTTGTTGCAGCAGGAGCTGTAGTTGTGATTGATGTAGTAAGTACAACAGGTGTAGTGGTCGTGGGAGCTAAAGTTGTAGGAACTGCAGTTGTTGTAGTAGGTGCTGTTGTTGCGGTTGTCGTAGGAGCGGAAGTTGAAGCTGTTGTAGAAGGTGCTGCAGCCATTGTTGTTGTAAGAATAGCAGTTGTTGTAGCAGGAGCTGCAGTGGTTGTCGTAATAGGTTCTGTAGTTGTAGTGGCAGTTGGAGCAGCAGTTGTTGTAGTTAGAGCTGCAGTGGTTGTCGTAGAGGCAGCTGCTGTGGTTGAAGTAGATTCTAAAGTTGTTGTAGGAGCTGCAGTTGTCGTGGAAGCTACAGTTGTTGTAGGTGTTGCTGTTGTGGTTGTCGTAGGAGCTGAAGTTGTAGTTGTTGTAGAAGGTGCTGCAGTCGCAGTGGTTGTAAGAATAGCAGTTTTTGTAGCAGGAGCTGCAGTGGTTGTCGTAATAGGTTCTGGAGTTGTAGTGGTCGTTGGAGCAGCAGTTGTTGTAGTTAGAGCTGCAGTGGTTGTCGTAGAGGCAGCTGCTGTGGTTGACGTAGAAGCTACAGTTGTTGCACCAGGAGCTGTAGTTGTGATTGATGTAGTAAGCACAACAGGTGTAGTGGTCGTGGGAGCTACAGTTGTAGGAACTGCAGGTGTTGTAGTAGGTGCTGTTGTTGCGGTTGTCGTAGGAGCTGAAGTTGAAGCTGTTATAGAAGGTGCTGCAGCCATTGTTGTTGTAAGAACAGAAGTTGGTGTAGTAGGAGCTGCACTGGTTGTCGTAGTAGGTTCTGGAGTTGTAGTGGTCGAAGGAGCAGCAGTTGTTGCAGTTAGGGCTGCAATGGTTGTCGTAGGGGCAGCTGCTGTGGTTGAAGTAGATTCTAAAATTGTTGTAGGAGCTGCAGTTGTTGTGGAAGCTTCAGTTGTTGTAGGTGTTGCTGTTGTAG
This sequence comes from Salvelinus fontinalis, assembly GCF_029448725.1. Lineage (NCBI taxonomy): Eukaryota > Metazoa > Chordata > Actinopteri > Salmoniformes > Salmonidae > Salvelinus > Salvelinus fontinalis. Next base: position 53,306 of record NW_026600489.1, read on the forward strand.
TTGTCGTAGGAGCTGAAGTTGTAGTTGTTGTCGAAGGTGCTGCAGTCTCAGTGGTTGTAAGAATAGCAGTTGTTGTAGCAGGAGCTGCAGTGGTTGTCGTAATAGGTTCTGGAGTTGTAGTGGTTGTTGTAGCAGCAGTTGTTGTAGTTAGAGCTGCAGTGGTTGTCGTAGGGGCAGCTGCTGTGGTTGAAGTAGATGCTAAGGTTGTTGTAGGAGCTGCAGTTGTCGTGGGAGCTACAGTTGTTGTAGGTGTTTCTGTTGTTGCGGTTGTCGTAGGAGCTGAAGTTGTAGTTGTTGTAGAAGGTGCTGCAGTCGCAGAGGTTGTAAGAATAGCAGTTGTTGTAGCAGGAGCTGCAGTGGTTGTCGTAATAGGTTCTGGAGTTGTAGTGGTCGTTGGAGCAGCAGTTGTTGTAGTTAGAGCTGCAATGGTTGTCGTAGAGGCAGCTGCTGGGGTTGAAGTAGATTCTAAAGTTGTTGTAGGAGCTGCAGTTGTCGTTGAAGCTACAGTTGTTGTAGGTGCTGTTGTTGTGGTTGTCGTAGGAGCTGAAGTTGTAGTTGTTGTAGAAGGTGCTGCAGTCGCAGTGGTTGTAAGAATTGCAGTTTTTGTAGTAGAAGCTGCAGTGGTTGTCGTAATTGGTTCTGGAGTTGTAGTGGTCGTTGGAGCAGCAGTTGTTGTAGTTAGGGCTGCAATGGTTGTCGTAGGGGCAGCTGCTGTGGTTGAAGTAGATTCTAAAATTGTTGTAGGAGCTGCAGTTGTTGTAGGTGTTGCTGTTGTGGTTGTCATAGGAGCTGAAGTTGTAGTTGTTGTCGAAGGTGCTGCAGTCTCAGTGGTTGTAAGAATAGCAGTTGTTGTAGCAGGAGCTGCAGTGGTTGTCATAATAGGTTCTGGAGTTGCAGTGGTCGTTGGAGCAGCAGTTGTTGTAGTTAGAGCTGCAGTGGTTGTCGTAGGGGCAGCTGCTGTGGTTGAAGTAGATGCTAAGGTTGTTGTAGGAGCTGCAGTTGTCGTGGGAGCTACAGTTGTTGTAGGTGTTTCTGTTGTTGCGGTTGTCGTAGGAGCTGAAGTTGTAGTTGTTGTAGAAGGTGCTGCAGTCGCAGAGGTTGTAAGAATAGCAGTTGTTGTAGCAGGAGCTGCAGTGGTTGTCGTAATAGGTTCTGGAGTTGTAGTGGTCGTTGGAGCAGCAGTTGTTGTAGTTAGAGCTGCAGTGGTTGTCGTAGAGGCAGCTGCTGTGGTTGAAGTAGATTGTAAAGTTGTTGTAGGAGCTGCAGTTGTTGTGGAAGCTTCAGTTGTTGTAGGTGTTGTGGTTGTCGTAGGAGCTGAAGTTGTAGTTTTTGTTGAAGGTGCTGCAGTCTCAGTGGTTGTAAGAATAGCAGTTGTTGTAGCAGGAGCTGCAGTGGTTGTCATAATAGGTTCAGGAGTTGTAGTGGTCGTTGGAGCAGCAGTTGTTGTAGTTAGGGCTGCAATGGTTGTCGTAGGGGCAGCTGCTGTGGTTGAAGTAGATTCTAAAATTGTTGTAGGAGCTGCAGTTGTCGTGGAAGCTTCAGTTGTTGTAGGTGTTGCTGTTGTGGTTGTCATAGGAGCTGAAGTTGTAGTTGTTGTAGAAGGTGCTGCAGTCGCAGAGGTTGTAAGAATAGCAGTTGTTGTAGCAGGAGCTGCAGTGGTTGTCGTAATAGGTTCTGGAGTTGTAGTGGTCGTTGGAGCAGCAGTTGTTGTAGTTAGAGCTGCAGTGGTTGTCGTAGAGGCAGCTGCTGTGGTTGAAGTAGATTCTAAAGTTGTTGTAGGAGCTGCAGTTGTCGTGGAAGCTACAGTTGTTGTAGGTGCTGCTGTTGTGGTTGTCGTAGGAGCTGAAGTTGTAGTTGTTGTAGAAGGTGCTGCAGTCGCAGTGGTTGTAAGAATTGCAGTTTTTGTAGCAGGAGCTGCAGTGGTTGTCGTAATTGGTTCCGGAGTTGTAGTGGTCGTTGGAGAAGCAGTTGTTGCAGTTAGGGCTGCAATGGTTGTCGTAGGGGCAGCTGCTGTGGTTGAAGTAGATTCTAAAATTGTTGTAGGAGCTGCAGTTGTCGTGGAAGCTTCAGTTGTTGTAGGTGTTGCTGTTGTGGTTGTCATAGGAGCTGAAGTTGTAGTTGTTGTCGAAGGTGCTGCAGTCTCAGTGGTTGTAAGAATAGCAGTTGTTGTAGCAGGAGCTGCAGTGGTTGTCATAATAGGTTCTGGAGTTGCAGTGGTCGTTGGAGCAGCAGTTGTTGTAGTTAGAGCTGCAGTGGTTGTCGTAGGGGCAGCTGCTGTGGTTGAAGTAGATGCTAAGGTTGTTGTAGGAGCTGCAGTTGTCGTGGGAGCTACAGTTGTTGTAGGTGTTTCTGTTGTTGCGGTTGTCGTAGGAGCTGAAGTTGTAGTTGTTGTAGAAGGTGCTGCAGTCGCAGAGGTTGTAAGAATAGCAGTTGTTGTAGCAGGAGCTGCAGTGGTTGTCGTAATAGGTTCTGGAGTTGTAGTTGTCGTTGGAGCAGCAGTTGTTGTAGTTAGAGCTGCAGTGGTTGTCGTAGAGGCAGCTGCTGTGGTTGAAGTAGATTCTAAAGTTGTTGTAGGAGCTGCAGTTGTCGTTGAAGCTACAGTTGTTGTAGGTGCTGCTGTTGTGGTTGTCGTAGGAGCTGAAGTTGTAGTTGTTGTAGAAGGTGCTGCAGTCGCAGTGGTTGTAAGAATTGCAGTTTTTGTAGCAGGAGCTGCAGTGGTTGTCGTAATTGGTTCTGGAGTTGTAGTGGTCTTTGGAGCAGCAGTTGTTGTAGTTAGAGCTGCAGTGGTTGTCGTAGAGGCAGCTGCTGTGGTTGACGTAGAAGCTACAGTTGTTGCAGCAGGAGCTGTAGTTGTGATTGATGTAGTAAGTACAACAGGTGTAGTGGTCGTGGGAGCTAAAGTTGTAGGAACTGCAGTTGTTGTAGTAGGTGCTGTTGTTGCGGTTGTCGTAGGAGCGGAAGTTGAAGCTGTTGTAGAAGGTGCTGCAGCCATTGTTGTTGTAAGAATAGCAGTTGTTGTAGCAGGAGCTGCAGTGGTTGTCGTAATAGGTTCTGTAGTTGTAGTGGCAGTTGGAGCAGCAGTTGTTGTAGTTAGAGCTGCAGTGGTTGTCGTAGAGGCAGCTGCTGTGGTTGAAGTAGATTCTAAAGTTGTTGTAGGAGCTGCAGTTGTTATGGGTGTTGCTGTTGTGGTTGTCGTAGGAGCTGAAGTTGTAGTTGTTGTAGAAGGTGCTGCAGTCGCAGTGGTTGTAAGAATAGCAGTTTTTGTAGCAGGAGCTGCAGTGGTTGTCGTAATAGGTTCTGGAGTTGTAGTGGTCGTTGGAGCAGCAGTTGTTGTAGTTAGAGCTGCAGTGGTTGTCGTAGAGGCAGCTGCTGTGGTTGACGTAGAAGCTACAGTTGTTGCACCAGGAGCTGTAGTTGTGATTGATGTAGTAAGCACAACAGGTGTAGTGGTCGTGGGAGCTACAGTTGTAGGAACTGCAGGTGTTGTAGTAGGTGCTGTTGTTGCGGTTGTCGTAGGAGCTGAAGTTGAAGCTGTTATAGAAGGTGCTGCAGCCATTGTTGTTGTAAGAACAGAAGTTGGTGTAGTAGGAGCTGCACTGGTTGTCGTAGTAGGTTCTGGAGTTGTAGTGGTCGAAGGAGCAGCAGTTGTTGCAGTTAGGGCTGCAATGGTTGTCGTAGGGGCAGCTGCTGTGGTTGAAGTAGATTCTAAAATTGTTGTAGGAGCTGCAGTTGTTGTGGAAGCTTCAGTTGTTGTAGGTGTTGCTGTTGTAGTTGTCGTAGGAGCTGAAGTTGTAGTTGTTGTCGAAGGTGCTGCAGTCTCAGTGGTTGTAAGAATAGCAGTTGTTGTAGCAGGAGCTGCAGTGGTTGTCATAATAGGTTCTGGAGTTGTAGTGGTTGTTGTAGCAGCAGTTGTTGTAGTTAGAGCTGCAGTGGTTGTCGTAGGGGCAGCTGCTGTGGTTGAAGTAGATGCTAAGGTTGTTGTAGGAGCTGCAGTTGTCGTGGGAGCTACAGTTGTTGTAGGTGTTTCTGTTGTTGCGGTTGTCGTAGGAGCTGAAGTTGTAGTTGTTGTAGAAGGTGCTGCAGTCGCAGAGGTTGTAAGAATAGCAGTTGTTGTAGCAGGAGCTGCAGTGGTTGTCGTAATAGGTTCTGGAGTTGTAGTGGTCGTTGGAGCAGCAGTTGTTGTAGTTAGAGCTGCCGTGGTTGTCGTAGAGGCAGCTGCTGGGGTTGAAGTAGATTCTAAAGTTGTTGTAGGAGCTGCAGTTGTCGTTGAAGCTACAGTTGTTGTAGGTGCTGTTGTTGTGGTTGTCGTAGGAGCTGAAGTTGTAGTTGTTGTAGAAGGTGCTGCAGTCGCAGTGGTTGTAAGAATTGCAGTTTTTGTAGTAGAAGCTGCAGTGGTTGTCGTAATTGGTTCTGGAGTTGTAGTGGTCGTTGGAGCAGCAGTTGTTGTAGTTAGGGCTGCAATGGTTGTCGTAGGGGCAGCTGCTGTGGTTGAAGTAGATTCTAAAATTGTTGTAGGAGCTGCAGTTGTTGTAGGTGTTGCTGTTGTGGTTGTCATAGGAGCTGAAGTTGTAGTTGTTGTCGAAGGTGCTGCAGTCTCAGTGGTTGTAAGAATAGCAGTTGTTGTAGCAGGAGCTGCAGTGGTTGTCATAATAGGTTCTGGAGTTGCAGTGGTCGTTGGAGCAGCAGTTGTTGTAGTTAGAGCTGCAGTGGTTGTCGTAGGGGCAGCTGCTGTGGTTGAAGTAGATGCTAAGGTTGTTGTAGGAGCTGCAGTTGTCGTGGGAGCTACAGTTGTTGTAGGTGTTTCTGTTGTTGCGGTTGTCGTAGGAGCTGAAGTTGTAGTTGTTGTAGAAGGTGCTGCAGTCGCAGAGGTTGTAAGAATAGCAGTTGTTGTAGCAGGAGCTGCAGTGGTTGTCGTAATAGGTTCTGGAGTTGTAGTGGTCGTTGGAGCAGCAGTTGTTGTAGTTAGAGCTGCAGTGGTTGTCGTAGAGGCAGCTGCTGTGGTTGAAGTAGATTGTAAAGTTGTTGTAGGAGCTGCAGTTGTTGTGGAAGCTTCAGTTGTTGTAGGTGTTGTGGTTGTCGTAGGAGCTGAAGTTGTAGTTTTTGTTGAAGGTGCTGCAGTCTCAGTGGTTGTAAGAATAGCAGTTGTTGTAGCAGGAGCTGCAGTGGTTGTCATAATAGGTTCAGGAGTTGTAGTGGTCGTTGGAGCAGCAGTTGTTGTAGTTAGGGCTGCAATGGTTGTCGTAGGGGCAGCTGCTGTGGTTGAAGTAGATTCTAAAATTGTTGTAGGAGCTGCAGTTGTCGTGGAAGCTTCAGTTGTTGTAGGTGTTGCTGTTGTGGTTGTCATAGGAGCTGAAGTTGTAGTTGTTGTAGAAGGTGCTGCAGTCGCAGAGGTTGTAAGAATAGCAGTTGTTGTAGCAGGAGCTGCAGTGGTTGTCGTAATAGGTTCTGGAGTTGTAGTGGTCGTTGGAGCAGCAGTTGTTGTAGTTAGAGCTGCAGTGGTTGTCGTAGAGGCAGCTGCTGTGGTTGAAGTAGATTCTAAAGTTGTTGTAGGAGCTGCAGTTGTCGTGGAAGCTACAGTTGTTGTAGGTGCTGCTGTTGTGGTTGTCGTAGGAGCTGAAGTTGTAGTTGTTGTAGAAGGTGCTGCAGTCGCAGTGGTTGTAAGAATTGCAGTTTTTGTAGCAGGAGCTGCAGTGGTTGTCGTAACTGGTTCTGGAGTTGTAGTGGTCGTTGGAGCAGCAGTTGTTGTAGTTAGAGCTGCAGTGGTTGTCGTAGAGGCAGCTGCTGTGGTTGACGTAGAAGCTACAGTTGTTGCAGCAGGAGCTGTAGTTGTGATTGATGTAGTAAGTACAACAGGTGTAGTGGTCGTGGGAGCTAAAGTTGTAGGAACTGCAGGTGTTGTAGTAGGTGCTGTTGTTGCGGTTGTCGTAGGAGCGGAAGTTGAAGCTGTTGTAGAAGGTGCTGCAGCCATTGTTGTTGTAAGAATAGCAGTTGTTGTAGCAGGAGCTGCAGTGGTTGTCGTAATAGGTTCTGGAGTTGTAGTGGTCGTTGGAGCAGCAGTTGTTGTAGTTAGAGCTGCAGTGGTTGTCGTAGAGGCAGCTGCTGTGGTTGAAGTAGATTGTAAAATTGTTGTAGGAGCTGCAGTTGTTGTGGAAGCTTCAGTTGTTGTAGGTGTTGTGGTTGTCGTAGGAGCTGAAGTTGTAGTTGTTGTTGAAGGTGCTGCAGTCTCAGTGGTTGTAAGAATAGCAGTTGTTGTAGCAGGAGCTGCAGTGGTTGTCATAATAGGTTCTGGAGTTGTAGTGGTTGTTGTAGCAGCAGTTGTTGTAGTTAGAGCTGCAGTGGTTGTCGTAGGGGCAGCTGCTGTGGTTGAAGTAGATGCTAAGGTTGTTGTAGGAGCTGCAGTTGTCGTGGGAGCTACAGTTTTTGTAGGTGTTGCTGTTGTGGTTGTCGTAGGAGCTGAAGTTGTAGTTGTTGTAGAAGGTGCTGCAGTCGCAGAGGTTGTAAGAATAGCAGTTGTTGTAGCAGGGGCTGCAGTGGTTGTCGTAATAGGTTCTGGAGTTGTAGTGGTCGTTGGAGCAGCAGTTGTTGTAGTTAGAGCTGCAGTGGTTGTCGTAGAGGCAGCTGCTGTGGTTGACGTAGAAGCTACAGTTGTTGCAGCAGTAGCTGTAGTTGTGATTGATGTAGTAAGCACAACAGGTGTAGTGGTCGTGGGAGCTACAGTTGTAGGAACTGCAGGTGTTGTAGTAGGTGCTGTTGTTGCGGTTGTCGTAGGAGCTGAAGTTGAAGCTGTTATAGAAGGTGCTGCAGCCATTGTTGTTGTAAGAACAGAAGTTGGTGTAGTAGGAGCTGCACTGGTTGTCGTAGTAGGTTCTGGAGTTGTAGTGGTCGAAGGAGCAGCAGTTGTTGCAGTTAGGGCTGCAATGGTTGTCGTAGGGGCAGCTGCTGTGGTTGAAGTAGATTCTAAAATTGTTGTAGGAGCTGCAGTTGTCGTGGAAGCTTCAGTTGTTGTAGGTGTTGTGGTTGTCGTAGGAGCTGAAGTTGTAGTTGTTGTAGAAGGTGCTGCAGTCGCAGAGGTTATAAGAATAGCAGTTGTTGTAGCACGAGCTGCAGTGGTTGTCGTAATAGGTTCTGGAGTTGTAGTGGTTGTTGTAGCAGCAGTTGTTGTAGCAGGAGCTGCATTGGTTGTCGTAATAGGTTCTGGAGTTGTAGTGGTCGTTGGAGCAGCAGTTGTTGTAGTTAGAGCTGCAGTGGTTGTCGTAGAGGCAGCTGCTGTGGTTGAAGTAGATTCTAAAGTTGTTGTAGGAGCTGCAGTTGTCGTGGAAGCTACAGTTGTTGTAGGTGTTGCTGTTGTGGTTGTCGTAGGAGCTGAAGTTGTAGTTGTTGTCGAAGGTGCTGCAGTCTCAGTGGTTGTAAGAATAGCAGTTGTTGTAGCAGGAGCTGCAGTGGTTGTCATAATAGGTTCTGGAGTTGTAGTGGTTGTTGTAGCAGCAGTTGTTGTAGTTAGAGCTGCAGTGTTTGTCGTAGGGGCAGCTGCTGTGGTTGAAGTAGATGCTAAGGTTGTTGTAGGAGCTGCAGTTGTCGTGGGAGCTACAGTTGTTGTAGGTGTTTCTGTTGTTGCGGTTGTCGTAGGAGCTGAAGTTGTAGTTGTTGTAGAAGGTGCTGCAGTCGCAGAGGTTGTAAGAATAGCAGTTGTTGTAGCACGAGCTGCAGTGGTTGTCGTAATAGGTTCTGGAGTTGTAGTGGTCGTTGGAGCAGCAGTTGTTGTAGTTAGAGCTGCAGTGGTTGTCGTAGAGGCAGCTGCTGTGGTTGAAGTAGATTCTAAAGTTGTTGTAGGAGCTGCAGTTGTCGTGGAAGCTACAGTTGTTGTAGGTGTTGCTGTTGTGGTTGTCGTAGGAGCTGAAGTTGTAGTTGTTGTAGAAGGTGCTGCAGTCGCAGTGGTTGTAAGAATAGCAGTTGTTGTAGCAGGAGCTGCAGTGGTTGTCGTAATAGGTTCTGGAGTTGTAGTGGTCGTTGGAGCAGCAGTTGTTGTAGTTAGAGCTGCAGTGGTTGTCGTAGAGGCAGCTTCTGTAGTTGACGTAGAAGCTACAGTTGTTGCAGCAGTAGCTGTAGTTGTGATTGATGTAGTAAGCACAACAGGTGTAGTGGTCGTGGGAGCTACAGTTGTAGGAACTGCAGGTGTTGTAGTAGGTGCTGTTGTTGCGGTTGTCGTAGGAGCTGAAGTTGAAGCTGTTATAGAAGGTGCTGCAGCCATTGTTGTCGTAAGAACAGAAGTTGGTGTAGTAGGAGCTGCACTGGTTGTCGTAGTAGGTTCTGGAGTTGTAGTGGTCGAAGGAGCAGCAGTTGTTGCAGTGAGGGCTGCAATGGTTGTCGTAGGGGCAGCTGCTGTGGTTGAAGTAGATTCTAAAGTTGTTGTAGGAGCTGCAGTTGTCGTGGAAGCTACAGTTGTTGTAGGTGTTGCTGTTGTGGTTGTCGTAGGAGCTGAAGTTGTAGTTGTTGTAGAAGGTGCTGCAGTCGCAGAGGTTGTAAGAATAGCAGTTGTTGTAGCACGAGCTGCAGTGGTTGTCGTAATAGGTTCTGGAGTTGTAGTGGTCGTTGGAGCAGCAGTTGTTGTAGTTAGAGCTGCAGTGGTTGTCGTAGAGGCAGCTGCTGTGGTTGACGTAGAAGCTACAGTTGTTGCAGCAGGAGCTGTAGTTGTGATTGATGTAGTAAGTACAACAGGTGTAGTGGTCGTGGGAGCTAAAGTTGTAGGAACTGCAGGTGTTGTAGTAGGTGCTGTTGTTGCGGTTGTCGTAGGAGCGGAAGTTGAAGCTGTTGTAGAAGGTGCTGCAGCCATTGTTGTTGTAAGAATAGCAGTTGTTGTAGCAGGAGCTGCAGTGGTTGTCGTAATAGGTTCTGGAGTTGTAGTGGTCGTTGGAGCAGCAGTTGTTGTAGTTAGAGCTGCAGTGGTTGTCGTAGAGGCAGCTGCTGTGGTTGAAGTAGATTCTAAAGTTGTTGTAGGAGCTGCAGTTGTCGTGGAAGCTACAGTTGTTGTAGGTGTTGCTGTTGTGGTTGTCGTAGGAGCTGAAGTTGTAGTTGTTGTAGAAGGTGCTGCAGTCGCAGTGGTTGTAAGAATAGCAGTTGTTGTAGCAGGAGCTGCAGTGGTTGTCGTAATAGGTTCTGGAGTTGTAGTGGTCGTTGGAGCAGCAGTTGTTGTAGTTAGAGCTGCAGTGGTTGTCGTAGAGGCAGCTTCTGTGGTTGACGTAGAAGCTACAGTTGTTGCAGCAGTAGCTGTAGTTGTGATTGATGTAGTAAGCACAACAGGTGTAGTGGTCGTGGGAGCTACAGTTGTAGGAACTGCAGGTGTTGTAGTAGGTGCTGTTGTTGCGGTTGTCGTAGGAGCTGAAGTTGAAGCTGTTATAGAAGGTGCTGCAGCCATTGTTGTTGTAAGAACAGAAGTTGGTGTAGTAGGAGCTGCACTGGTTGTCGTAGTAGGTTCTGGAGTTGTAGTGGTCGAAGGAGCAGCAGTTGTTGCAGTGAGGGCTGCAATGGTTGTCGTAGGGGCAGCTGCTGTGGTTGAAGTAGATTCTAAAGTTGTTGTAGGAGCTGCAGTTGTCGTGGAAGCTACAGTTGTTGTAGGTGTTGCTGTTGTGGTTGTCGTAGGAGCTGAAGTTGTAGTTGTTGTCGAAGGTGCTTCAGTCTCAGTGGTTGTAAGAATAGCAGTTGTTGTAGCAGGAGCTGCAGTGGTTGTCGTAATAGGTTCTGGAGTTGTAGTGGTCGTTGGAGCAGCAGTTGTTGTAGTTAGAGCTGCAGTGGTTGTCGTAGAGGCAGCTGCTGTGGTTGACGTAGAAGCTACAGTTGTTGTAGCAGGAGCTGTAGTTGTGATTGATGTAGTAAGCACAACAGGTGTAGTGGTCGTGGGAGCTACAGTTGTAGGAACTGCAGGTGTTGTAGTAGGTGCTGTTGTTGCGGTTGTCGTAGGAGCTGAAGTTGAAGCTGTTATAGAAGGTGCTGCAGCCATTGTTGTTGTAAGAACAGAAGTTGGTGTAGTAGGAGCTGCACTGGTTGTCGTAGTAGGTTCTGGAGTTGTAGTGGTTGTTTTAGCAGCAGTTGTTGTAGTAGAAGCTGCAGTGGTTGTCGTAATTGTTTCAGGAGTTGTAGTGGTCGTTGGAGCAGCAGTTGTTGTAGTTAGAGCTGCAGTGGTTGTCGTAGGAGCAGCTGCTGTGGTTGAAGTAGATTCTAAAGTTGTTGTAGGAGCTGCAGTTGTCGTGGAAGCTACAGTTGTTGTAGGTGTTGCTGTTGTGGTTGTCGTAGGAGCTGAAGTTGTAGTTGTTGTCGAAGGTGCTGCAGTCTCAGTGGTTGTAAGAATAGCAGTTGTTGTAGTTAGAGCTGCAGTGGTTGTCGTAGAGGCAGCTGCTGGGGTTGAAGTAGATTCTAAAGTTGTTGTAGGAGCTGCAGTTGTCGTGGAAGCTACAGTTGTTGTAGGTGTTGCTGTTGTGGTTGTCGTAGGAGCTGAAGTTGTAGTTGTTGTCGAAGGTGCTGCAGTCGCAGTGGTTGTAAGAATTGCAGTTTTTGTAGTAGAAGCTGCAGTGGTTGTCGTAATTGGTTCAGGAGTTGTAGTGGTCGTTGGAGCAGCAGTTGTTATAGTTAGAGCTGCAGTGGTTGTCGTAGGAGCAGCTGCTGTGGTTGAAGTAGATTCTAAAGTTGTTGTAGGAGCTGCAGTTGTCGTGGAAGCTACAGTTGTTGTAGGTGTTGCTGTTGTGGTTGTCGTAGGAGCTGAAGTTGTAGTTGTTGTAGAGGGTGCTGCAGTCGCAGTGGTTGTAAGAATAGCAGTTGTTGTAGCAGGAGCTGCAGTGGTTGTCGTAATAGGTTCTGGAGTTGTAGTGGTTGTTGGAGCAGCAGTTGTTGTAGTTAGAGCTGCAGTGGTTGTCTTAGAGGCAGCTGCTGTGGTTGACGTAGAAGCTACAGTTGTTGCAGCAGGAGCTGTAGTTGTGATTGATGTAGTAAGCACAACAGGTGTAGTGGTCGTGGGAGCTACAGTTGTAGGAACTGTAGGTGTTGTAGTAGGTGCTGTTGTTGCGGTTGTCGTAGGAGCTGAAGTTGAAGCTGTTGTAGAAGGTGCTGCAGCCATTGTTGTTGTAAGAACAGAAGTTGGTGTAGTAGGAGATGCACTGGTTGTCGTAGTAGGTTCTGGATTTGTAGTGGTCGAAGGAGCAGCAGTTGTTGCAGTTAGGGCTGCAAAGGTTGTCGTAGGGGCAGCTGCTGTGGTTGAAGTAGATTCTAAAATTGCTGTAGGAGCTGCAGTTGTCGTGGAAGCTTCAGTTGTTGTAGGTGTTGCTGTTGTGGTTGTCGTAGGAGCTGAAGTTGTAGTTGTTGTAGAAGGTGCTGCAGTCGCAGTGGTTGTAAGAATTGCAGTTTTTGTAGCAGGAGCTGCAGTGGTTGTCGTAATTGGTTCCGGAGTTGTAGTGGTCGTTGGAGCAGCAGTTGTTGCAGTTAGGGGTGCAATGGTTGTCGTAGGGGCAGCTGCTGTGGTTGAAGTAGATTCTAAAATTGTTGTAGGAGCTGCAGTTGTCGTGGAAGCTTCAGTTGTTGTAGGTGTTGCTGTTGTGGTTGTCGTAGGAGCTGAAGTTGTAGTTGTTGTCGAAGGTGCTGCAGTCTCAGTGGTTGTAAGAATAGCAGTTGTTGTAGCAGGAGCTGCAGTGGTTGTCGTAATAGGTTCTGGAGTTGTAGTGGTCGTTGGAGCAGTTGTTGTAGTTAGAGCTGCAGTGGTTGTCGTAGGAGCAGCTGCTGTGGTTGAAGTAGATTCTAAAGTTGTTGTAGGAGCTGCAGTTGTCGTGGAAGCTACAGTTGTTGTACGTGTTGCTGTTGTGGTTGTCGTAGGAGCTGAAGTTGTAGTTGTTGTAGAAGGTGCTGCAGTCGCAGAGGTTGTAAGAATAGCAGTTGTTGTAGCAGGAGCTGCAGTGGTTGTCGTAATAGGTTCTGGAGTATTATTGGTCGTTGGAGCAGCAGTTGTTGTAGTTAGAGCTGCAGTGGTTGTCGTAGAGGCAGCTGCTGTGGTTGACGTAGAAGCTACAGTTGTTGCAGCAGGAGCTGTAGTTGTGATTGATGTAGTAAGTACAACAGGTGTAGTGGTCGTGGGAGCTACAGTTGTAGGAACTGCAGGTGTTGTAGTAGGTGCTGTTGTTGTGATTGTCGTAGGAGCTGAAGTTGAAGCTGTTGTAGAAGGTGCTGAAGTCGCAGTGGTTGTAAGAATAGCAGTTGTTGTAGTAGGAGCTGCATTGGTTGTCGTAATAGGTTCTGGAGTTGTAGTGGTCGTTGGAGCAGCAGTTGTTGTAGTTAGAGCTGCAGTGGTTGTCGTAGAAGCAGCTGCTGTGGTTGACGTAGAAGCTACAGTTGTTTCAGCAGGAGCTGTAGTTGTGATTGCTGTAGTAAGCTCAAACGGTGTAGTGGTCGTGGGAGCTACAGTCGTAGGAACTGCAGGTGTTGTAGTAGGTGCTGTTGTTGCGGTTGTCGTAGGAGCTGAAGTTGAAGCTGTTGTAGAAGGTGCTGCAGCCATTGTTGTTGTAAGAACAGAAGTTGGTGTAGTAGGAGATGCACTGGTTGTCGTAGTAGGTTCTGGATTTGTAGTGGTCGAAGGAGCAGCAGTTGTTGCAGTTAGGGCTGCAATGGTTGTCGTAGGGGCAGCTGCTGTGGTTGAAGTAGATTCTAAAATTGCTGTAGGAGCTGCAGTTGTCGTGGAAGCTTCAGTTCTTGTAGGTGTTGCTGTTGTGGTTGTCGTAGGAGCTGAAGTTGTAGTTGTTGTAAAAGGTGCTGCAGTCGCAGTGGTTGTAAGAATTGCAGTTTTTGTAGCAGGAGCTGCAGTGGTTGTCGTAATAGGTTCTGGAGTTGTAGTGGTCGTTGGAGCAGTTGTTGTAGTTAGAGCTGCAGTGGTTGTCGTAGGAGCAGCTGCTGTGGTTGAAGTAGATTCTAAAGTTGTTGTAGGAGCTGCAGTTGTCGTGGAAGCTACAGTTGTTGTACGTGTTGCTGTTGTGGTTGTCGTAGGAGCTGAAGTTGTAGTTGTTTTAGAAGGTGCTGCAGTCGCAGTGGTTGTAAGAATAGCAGTTGTTGTAGCAGGAGCTGCAGTGGTTGTCGTAATAGGTTCTGTATTTTTAGTGGTCGTTGGAGCAGCAGTTGTTGTAGTAAGAGCTGCAGTGGTTGTCGTAGGGGCAGCTGTTGTGGTTGAAGTAGATTCTAAAGTTGTTGTAGGAGCTGCAGTTGTCGTGGAAGCTACAGTTGTTTTAGGTGTTGCTGTTGTGGTTGTCGTAGGAGCTGAAGTTGTAGTTGTTGTAGAAGGTGCTGCAGTCGCAGTGGTTGTAAGAATAGCAGTTGTTGTTGCAGGAGCTGCAGTGGTTATCGTAATAGGTTCTGGAGTTGTAGTGGTCGTAGGAGCAGCAGTTGTTGTAGTTAGAGCTGCAGTGGTTGTCGTAGAGGCAGCTGCTGTGGTTGACGTAGAAGCTACAGTTGTTGCAGCAGGAGCTGTAGTTGTGATTGATGTAGTAAGTACAACAGGTGTAGTGGTCGTGGGAGCTACAGTTGTAGGAACTGCAGGTGTTGTAGTAGGTGCTGTTGTTGTGATTGTCGTAGGAGCTGAAGTTGAAGTTGTTGTAGAAGGTGCTGAAGTCGCAGTGGTTGTAAGAATAGCAGTTGTTGTAGTAGGAGCTGCATTGGTTGTCGTAATAGGTTCTGGAGTTGTAGTGGTCGTAGGAGTAGCAGTTGTTGTAGGTAGGGCTGCAGTGGTTGTCGTAGGGGTAGCTGCTGTGGTTGAAGTAGATGCTAAAGTTGTTGTAGGAGCTGCAGTTGTCGTGGGAGCTATAGTTGTTGTAGGTGTTGCTGTTGTGGTTGTCGTAGGAGCTGAAGTTGTAGTTGTTGTAGAAGGTGCTGCAGTCGTTGTGGTCGTAAGAACAGCAGTTGTTGTAGCAGGAGCTGCACTGGTTGTCGTAGTAGGTTCTGGAGTTGTAGTGGTCGTAGAAGCAGCAGTTGTTGTAGTTAGAGCTGCAGTGGTTGTCGTAGGGGCAGCTGCTGTGGTTGAAGTAGATTCTAAAGTTGTTGTAGGAGCTGCAGTTGTCGTTGAAGCTACAGTTGTTTTAGGTGTTGCTGTTGTTGCGGTTGTCATAGGAGCTGAAGTTGTAGTTGTTGTAGAAGGTGCTGCAGCCATTGTTGTTGTAAGAACAACAGTTGCTGTTATAGGAGCTGCACTGGTTGTCGTAGTAGGTTCAGGAGTTGTAGTGGTCGTTGGAGCAGCAGTTGTTGTAGTTAGAGCTGCAGTGGTTGTCGTAGAAGCAGCTGCTGTGGTTGACGTAGAAGCTACAGTTGTTTCAGCAGGAGCTGTAGTTGTGATTGCTGTAGTAAGCTCAAACGGTGTAGTGGTCGTGGGAGCTACAGTCGTAGGAACTGCAGGTGTTGTAGTAGGTGCTGTTGTTGCGGTTGTCGTAGGAGCTGAAGTTGAAGGTGTTGTAGAAGGTGCTGCAGCCATTGTGGTCGTAAGAACAGCAGTTGTTGTAGCAGGAGCTGCAGTGGTTGTCGTAGTAGGTTCTGGAGTTGTAGTGGTCGAAGGAGCAGCAGTTGTTACAGTTAGGGCTGCAGTGGTTGTCGTAGGGGCAGCTGCTGTGGTTGAAGTAGATTCTAAGGTTGTCGTAGGGGCAGCTGCTGTGGTTGAAGTAGATTCTAAGGTTGTTGTAGGTGTTGCTATTGTGGTTGTCGTAGGAGCTGAAGTTGTAGTTGTTGTAGAAGGTGCTGCAGTCGCAGTGGTTGTAAGAATAGCAGTTTTTGTAGTATTAGCTGCACTGGTTGTTGTAGTAGGTTCTGGAGTTGTAGTGGTCGTAGGAGCAGCAGTTGTTGCAGTTAGGGCTGCAGTGGTTGTCGTAGGGGCAGCTGCTGTGGTTGAAGTAGATTCTAAAGTTGTTGTAGGAGCTGCAGTTGTCGTGGAAGCTACAGTTGTTGTAGGTATTGCTGTTGTGGTTGTCGTAGGAGCTGAAGTTGTAGTTGTTGTAGAAGGTGCTGCAGTCGCAGTGGTTGTAAGAATAGCAGTTGTTGTATCAGGAGCTGCAGTGGTTATCGTAATAGGTTCTGGAGTATTATTGGTCGTTGGAGCAGCAGTTGTTGTAGTTAGAGCTGCAGTGGTTGTCGTAGAGGCAGCTGCTGTGGTTGACGTAGAAGCTACAGTTGTTGCAGCAGGAGCTGTAGTTGTGATTGATGTAGTAAGTACAACAGGTGTAGTGGTCGTGGGAGCTACAGTTGTAGGAACTGCAGGTGTTGTAGTAGGTGCTGTTGTTGTGATTGTCGTAGGAGCTGAAGTTGAAGTTGTTGTAGAAGGTGCTGAAGTCGCAGTGGTTGTAAGAATAGCAGTTGTTGTAGTAGGAGCTGCATTGGTTGTCGTAATAGGTTCTGGAGTTGTAGTGGTCGTAGGAGTAGCAGTTGTTGTAGGTAGGGCTGCAGTGGTTGTCGTAGGGGCAGCTGCTGTGGTTGAAGTAGATGCTAAAGTTGTTGTAGGAGCTGCAGTTGTCGTGGGAGCTATAGTTGTTGTAGGTGTTGCTGTTGTGGTTGTCGTAGGAGCTGAAGTTGTAGTTGTTGTAGAAGGTGCTGCAGTCGTTGTGGTCGTAAGAACAGCAGTTGTTGTAGCAGGAGCTGCACTGGTTGTCGTAGTAGGTTCTGGAGTTGTAGTGGTCGTAGAAGCAGCAGTTGTTGTAGTTAGAGCTGCAGTGGTTGTCGTAGGGGCAGCTGCTGTGGTTGAAGTAGATTCTAAAGTTGTTGTAGGAGCTGCAGTTGTCGTTGAAGCTACAGTTGTTGTAGGTGTTGCTGTTGTTGCGGTTGCGGTTGTCATAGGAGCTGAAGTTGTAGTTGTTGTAGAAGGTGCTGCAGCCATTGTTGTTGTAAGAACAACAGTTGCTGTAGTAGGAGCTGCACTGGTTGTCGTAGTAGGTTCAGGAGTTGTAGTGGTCGTTGGAGCAGCAGTTGTTGTAGTTAGAGCTGCAGTGGTTGTCGTAGAAGCAGCTGCTGTGGTTGACGTAGAAGCTACAGTTGTTTCAGCAGGAGCTGTAGTTGTGATTGCTGTAGTAAGCTCAAACGGTGTAGTGGTCGTGGGAGCTACAGTCGTAGGAACTGCAGGTGTTGTAGTAGGTGCTGTTGTTGCGGTTGTCGTAGGAGCTGACGTTGAAGGTGTTGTAGAAGGTGCTGCAGCCATTGTGGTCGTAAGAACAGCAGTTGTTGTAGTAGGAGCTGCAGTGGTTGTCGTAGTAGGTTCTGGAGTTGTAGTGGTCGAAGGAGCAGCAGTTGTTGCAGTTAGGGCTGCAGTTGTTGTCGTAGGGGCAGCTGCTGTGGTTGAAGTAGATTCTAAGGTTGTCGTAGGGGCAGCTGCTGTGGTTGAAGTAGATTCTAAGGTTGTTGTAGGTGTTGCTGTTGTGGTTGTCGTAGGAGCTGAAGTTGTAGTTGTTGTAGAAGGTGCTGCAGTCGCAGTGGTTGTAAGAATTGCAGTTTTTGTAGTATTAGCTGCACTGGTTGTTGTAGTAGGTTCTGGAGTTGTAGTGGTCGTAGGAGCAGCAGTTGTTGCAGTTAGGGCTGCAGTGGTTGTCGTAGGGGCAGCTGCTGTGGTTGAAGTAGATTCTAAAGTTGTTGTAGGAGCTGCAGTTGTCGTGGAAGCTACAGTTGTTGTAGGTATTGCTGTTGTTGCGGTTGTCGTAGGAGCTGAAGTTGTAGTTGTTGTAGAAGGTGCTGCAGTCGCAGTGGTTGTAAGAATAGCCGTTGTTGTAGCAGGAGCTGCAGTGGTTGTCGTAATAGGTTCTGGAGTTTTAGTGGTCGTAGGAGCAGCAGTTGTTGTAGTTAGAGCTGCTGTGGTTGAAGTAGATGCTAAAGTTGTTGTAGTAGCTGCAGTTGTTGTGGGATCTACAGTTGTCGTGGGAGCTATAGTTGTTGTTGTTGTCATAGGAGCTGAAGTTGTAGTTGTTGTAAAAGGTGCTGCAGTAGGAGTGGTTGTGAGAATAGCAGTTGTTGTAGCAGGAGCTGCAGTGGTTGTCGAAGAGGCAGCTGCTGTGGTTGAAGTAGATACTAAAGTTCTTGTAGTAGCTGCAGTTGTCGTGGGAGCTACAGTTGTCGTGGGATCTACAGTTGTTGTTGTTGTTGTCGTAGGAGCTGAAGTTGTAGTTGTTGTAGAAGGTGCTGCAGTCGCAGTGGTTGTAAGAATTGCAGTTCTTGTAGCAGGAGCTGCAGTGGTTGTAGTAATTGGTTCAGGAGTTGTAGTGGTCGTTGGAGCAGCAGTTGTTGTAGTTAGAGCTGCAGTGGTTGTCGTAGGAGCAGCTGCTGTGGTTGAAGTAGATTCTAAAGTTGTTGTAGGAGCTGCAGTTGTCGTGGAAGCTACAGTTGTTGTAGGTGTTGCTGTTGTGGTTGTCGTAGGAGCTGAAGTTGTAGTTGTTGTAGAAAGTGCTGCAGTCGCAGTGGTTGTAAGAATAGCAGTTGTTGTAGCAGGAGCTGCAGTGGTTGTCGTAATAGATTCTGGAGTTGTTGTGGTCGTTGGAGCAGCAGTTGTTGTAGTTAGAGCTGCAGTGGTTGTCGTAGAGGCAGCTGCTGTGGTTGACGTAGAAGCTACAGTTGTTGCAGCAGGAGCTGTAGTTGTGATTGATGTAGTAAGCACAACAGGTGTAGTGGTCGTGGGAGCTACAGTTGTAGGAACTGCAGGTGTTGTAGTAGGTGCTGTTGTTGCGGTTGTCGTAGGAGCTGAAGTTGAAGCTGTTGTAGAAGGTGCTGCAGCCATTGTTGTTGTAAGAACAGAAGTTGGTGTAGTAGGAGCTGCACTGGTTGTCGTAGTAGGTTCTGGTTTTGTAGTGGTCGAAGGAACAGCAGTTGTTGCAGTTAGGGCTGCAATGGTTGACGTAGGGGCAGCTGCTGTGGTTGAAGTAGATTCTAAAATTGTTGTAGGAGCTGCAGTTGTTGTGGAAGCTTCAGTTGTTGTAGGTGTTGCTGTTGTGGTTGTCGTAGGAGCTGAAGTTGTAGTTGTTGTCGAAGGTGCTGCAGTCTCAGTGGTTGTAAGAATAGCCGTTGTTGTAGCAGGAGCTGCAGTGGTTGTCGTAATAGGTTCTGGAGTTGTAGTGGTCGTTGGAGCAGCAGTTGTTGTAGTTAGAGCTGCAGTGGTTGTCTTAGAGGCAGCTGCTGTGGTTGACGTAGAAGCTACAGTTGTTGCAGCAGGAGCTGTAGTTGTGATTGATGTAGTAAGCACAACAGGTGTAGTGGTCGTGGGAGCTACAGTTGTTGTAGGTTTTGCTGTTGTGGTTGTAGTAGGAGCTGAAGTTGTAGTTGTTGTAGAAGGTGCTGCAGTCGCAGTGGTTGTAAGAATTGCAGTTTTTGTAGCAGGAGCTGCAGTGGTTGTCGTAATTGGTTCCGGAGTTGTAGTGGTCGTTGGAGCAGCAGTTGTTGCAGTTAGGGCTGCAATGGTTGTCGTAGGGGCAGCTGCTCTGGTTGAAGTAGATTTTAAAATTGTTGTAGGAGCTGCAGTTGTCGTTGAAGCTTCAGTTGTTGTAGGTGTTGCTGTTGTGGTTGTCGTAGGAGCTGAAGTTGTAGTTGTTGTCGAAAGTGCTGCAGACTCAGTGGTTGTAAGAAAGGCAGTTGTTGTAGCAGGAGCTGCAGTGGTTGTCATAATAGGTTCTGGAGTTGCAGTGGTCGTTGGAGCAGCAGTTGTTGTAGTTAGAGCTGCAGTGGTTGTCGTAGGGGCAGCTGCTGTGGTTGAAGTAGATGCTAAGGTTGTTGTAGGAGCTGCAGTTGTCGTGGGAGCTACAGTTGTTGTAGGTGTTTCTGTTGTTGCGGTTGTCGTAGGAGCTGAAGTTGTAGTTGTTGTAGAAGGTGCTGCAGTCTCAGTGGTTGTAAGAATAGCAGTTGTTGTAGCAGGAGCTGCAGTGGTTGTCGTAGTAGGTTCTGGATTTGTAGTGGTCGAAGGAGCAGCAGTTGTTGCAGTTAGTTCTGCAATGGTTGTCGTAGGGGCAGCTGCTGTGGTTGAAGTAGATTCTGAAATTGTTGTAGGAGCTGCAGTTGTCGTTGAAGCTACAGTTGTTGTAGGTGTTGCTGTTGTGGTTGTCGTAGGAGCTGAAGTTGTAGTTGTTGTAGAAGGTGCTGCAGTCGCAGTGGTTGTAAGAATTGCAGTTTTTGTAGCAGGAGCTGCAGTGGTTGTCGTAATTGGTTCCGGAGTTGTAGTGGTCGTTGGAGCAGCAGTTGTTGCAGTTAGGGCTGCAATGGTTGTCGTAGGGGCAGCTGCTGTGGTTGAAGTAGATTCCAAAATTGTTGTAGGAGCTGCAGTTGTCGTGGAAGCTTCAGTTGTTGTAGGTGTTGCTGTTGTGGTTGTCGTAGGATCTGAAGTTGTAGTTGTTGTCGAAGGTGCTGCAGTCTCAGTGGTTGTAAAAATAGCAGTTGTTGTAGCAGGAGCTGCAGTGGTTGTCATAATAGGTTCTGGAGTTGTAGTGGTCGTTGGAGCAGCAGTTGTTGTAGTTAGAGCTGCAGTGG
Organism: Salvelinus fontinalis; assembly: GCF_029448725.1. Lineage (NCBI taxonomy): Eukaryota > Metazoa > Chordata > Actinopteri > Salmoniformes > Salmonidae > Salvelinus > Salvelinus fontinalis. Next base: position 72,797 of record NW_026600489.1, read on the forward strand.
TTGTTGTAGGGGCAGCTGCTGTGGTTGAAGTAGATGCTAAGGTTGTTGTAGGAGCTGCAGTTGTCGTTGAAGCTACAGTTGTTGTAGGTGCTGATGTTGTGGTTGTCATAGGAGCTGAAGTTGTAGTTGTTGTAGAAGGTGCTGCAGTCGCAGTGGTTGTAAGAATTGCAGTTTTTGTAGCAGGAGCTGCAGTGGTTGTCGTAATTGGTTCAGGAGTTGTAGTGGTCGTTGGAGCAGCAGTTGTTGTAGTTAGAGCTGCAGTGGTTGTCGTAGGAGCAGCTGCTGTGGTTGAAGTAGATTCTAAAGTTGTTGTAGGAGCTGCAGTTGTCGTGGAAGCTACAGTTGTTGTAGGTGTTGCTGTTGTGGTTGTCGTAGGAGCTGAAGTTGTAGTTGTTGTAGAAGGTGCTGCAGTCTCAGAGGTTGTAAGAACAGCAGTTGTTGTAGCAGGAGCTGCAGTGGTTGTCGTAATAGGTTCTGGAGTTGTAGTGGTCGTTGGAGCAGCAGTTGTTGTAGTTAGAGCTGCAGTGGTTGTCTTAGAGGCAGCTGCTGTGGTTGACGTAGAAGCTACAGTTGTTGCAGCAGGAGCTGTTGTTGTGATTGATGTAGTAAGCACAACAGGTGTAGTGGTCGTGGGAGCTACAGTTGTAGGAACTGCAGGTGTTGTAGTAGGTGCTGTTGTTGCGGTTGTCGTAGGAGCTGAAGTTGAAGCTGTTGTAGAAGGTGCTGCAGCCATTGTTGTTGTAAGAACAGAAGTTGGTGTAGTAGGAGCTGCAGTGTTTGTCGTAATAGGTTCTGGAGTTGTAGTGGTCGTTGGAGCAGCAGTTGTTGTAGTTAGAGCTGCAGTGGTTGTCGTAGAGGCAGCTGCTGTGGTTGACGTAGAAGCTACAGTTGTTGCAGCAGGAGCTGTAGTCGTGATTGATGTAGTAAGCACAACAGGTGTAGTGGTCGTGGGAGCTAAAGTTGTAGGAACTGCAGGTGTTGTAGTAGGTGCTGTTGTTGCGGTTGTCGTAGGAGCTGAAGTTGAAGCTGTTGTAGAAGGTGCTGCAGCCATTGTTGTTGTAAGAACAGAAGTTGGTGTAGTAGGAGCTGCACTGGTTGTCGTAGTAGGTTCTGGATTTGTAGTGGTCGAAGGAACAGCAGTTGTTGCAGTTAGGGCTGCAATGGTTGTCGTAGGGGCAGCTGCTGTGGTTGAAGTAGATTCTAAAATTGTTGTAGGAGCTGCAGTTGTTGTGGAAGCTTCAGTTGTTGTAGGTGTTGCTGTTGTGGTTGTCGTAGGAGCTGAAGTTGTAGTTGTTGTCGAAGGTGCTGCAGTCTCAGTGGTTGTAAGAATAGCAGTTGTTGTAGCAGGAGCTGCAGTGGTTGTCGTAATAGGTTCTGGAGTTGTAGTGGTCGTTGGAGCAGCAGTTGTTGTAGTTAGAGCTGCAGTGGTTGTCTTAGAGGCAGCTGCTGTGGTTGACGTAGAAGCTACAGTTGTTGCAGCAGGAGCTGTAGTTGTGATTGATGTAGTAAGCACAACAGGTGTAGTGGTCGTGGGAGCTACAGTTGTAGGAACTGCAGGTGTTGTAGTAGGTGCTGTTGTTGCGGTTGTCGTAGGAGCTGAAGTTGAAGCTGTTGTAGAAGGTGCTGCAGCCATTGTTGTTGTAACAACAGAAGTTGGTGTAGTAGGAGCTGCACTGGTTGTCGTAGTAGGTTCTGGATTTGTAGTGGTCGAAGGAGCAGCAGTTGTTACAGTTAGGGCTGCAATGGTTGCCGTAGGGGCAGCTGCTGTGGTTGAAGTAGATTCTAAAATTGTTGTAGGAGCTGCAGTTGTTGTGGAAGCTTCAGTTGTTGTAGGTGTTGCTGTTGTGGTTGCCGTAGGAGCTGAAGTTGTAGTTGTTGTCGAAGGTGCTGCAGTCGCAGTGGTTGTAAGAACAGCAGTTGTTGTAGCAGGAGCTGCAGTGGTTGTCGTAATAGGTTCTGGAGTTGTAGTGGTCGTTGGAGCAGTAGTTGTTGTAGTTAGAGCTGCAGTGGTTGTCGTAGAGGCAGCTGCTGTGGTTGACGTAGAAGCTACAGTTGTTGCAGCAGGAGCTGTAGTTGTGATTGATGTAGTAAGCACAACAGGTGTAGTGGTCGTGGGAGCTACAGTTGTAGGAACTGCAGGTGTTGTAGTAGGTGCTGTTGTTGCGGTTGTCGTAGGAGCTGAAGTTGAAGCTGTTGTAGAATGTGCTGCAGCCATTGTTGTTGTAAGAACAGAAGTTGGTGTAGTAGGAGATGCACTGGTTGTCGTAGTTGGTTCTGGATTTGTAGTGGTCGAAGGAGCAGCAGTTGTTGTAGTTAGAGCTGCAGTGGTTGTCGTAGGGGCAGCTGCTGTGGTTGAAGTAGATTCTAAAATTGTTGTAGGAGCTGCAGTTGTCGTTGAAGCTACAGTTGTTGTAGGTGTTGCTGTTGTGGTTGTCGTAGGAGCTGAAGTTGTAGTTGTTGTAGAAGGTGCTGCAGTCGCAGTGGTTGTAAGAATTGCAGTTTTTGTAGCAGGAGCTGCAGTGGTTGTCGTAATTGGTACCGGAGTTGTAGTGGTCGTTGGAGCAGCAGTTGTTGCAGTTAGGGCTGCAATGGTTGTCGTAGGGGCAGCTGCTGTGGTTGAAGTAGATTCCAAAATTGTTGTAGGAGCTGCAGTTGTCGTGGAAGCTTCAGTTGTTGTAGGTGTTGCTGTTGTGGTTGTCGTAGGATCTGAAGTTGTAGTTGTTGTCGAAGGTGCTGCAGTCTCAGTGGTTGTAAAAATAGCAGTTGTTGTAGCAGGAGCTGCAGTGGTTGTCATAATAGGTTCTGGAGTTGTAGTGGTCGTTGGAGCAGCAGTTGTTGTAGTTAGAGCTGCAGTGGTTGTCGTAGGGGCAGCTGCTGTGGTTGAAGTAGATGCTAAGGTTGTTGTAGGAGCTGCAGTTGTCGTTGAAGCTACAGTTGTTGTAGGTGCTGCTGTTGTGATTGTCGTAGGAGCTGAAGTTGTAGTTGTTGTAGAAGGTGCTGCAGTCGCAGTGGTTGTAAGAATTGCAGTTTTTGTAGCAGGAGCTGCAGTGGTTGTCGTAATTGGTTCAGGAGTTGTAGTGGTCGTTGGAGCAGCAGTTGTTGTAGTTAGAGCTGCAGTGGTTGTCGTAGGAGCAGCTGCTCTGGTTGAAGTAGATTCTAAAGTTGTTGTAGGAGCTGCAGTTGTCGTGGAAGCTACAGTTGTTGTAGGTGTTGCTGTTGTGGTTGTCGTAGGAGCTGAAGTTGTAGTTGTTGTAGAAGGTGCTGCAGTCGCAGTGGTTGTAAGAATAGCAGTTGTTGTAGCAGGAGCTGCAGTGGTTGTCGTAATAGGTTCTGGAGTTGTAGTGGTCGTTGGAGCAGCAGTTGTTGTAGTTAGAGCTGCAGTGGTTGTCTTAGAGGAAGCTGCTGTGGTTGACGTAGAAGCTACAGTTGTTGCAGCAGGAGCTGTTGTTGTGATTGATGTAGTAAGCACAACTGGTGTAGTGGTCGTGGGAGCTACAGTTGTAGGAACTGCAGGTGTTGTAGTAGGTGCTGTTGTTGCGGTTGTCGTAGGAGCTGAAGTTGAAGCTGTTGTAGAAGGTGCTGCAGCCATTGTTGTTGTAAGAACAGAAGTTGGTGTAGTAGGAGCTGCAGTGTTTGTCGTAATAGGTTCTGGAGTTGTAGTGGTCGTTGGAGCAGCAGTTGTTGCAGTTAGGGCTGCAATGGTTGTCGTAGGGGCAGCTGCTGTGGTTGAAGTAGATTCTAAAATTGTTGTAGGAGCTGCAGTTGTCGTGGAAGCTTCAGTTGTTGTAGGTGTTGCTGTTGTGGTTGTCGTAGGAGCTGAAGTTGTAGTTGTTGTATAAGGTGCTGTAGTCGCAGTGGTTGTAAGAATTGCAGTTTTTGTAGCAGGAGCTGCAGTGGTTGTCGTAATTGGTTCCGGAGTTGTAGTGGTCGTTAGAGCAGCAGTTGTTGCAGTTAGGGCTGCAATGGTTGTCGTAGGGGCAGCTGCTGTGGTAGAAGTAGATTCTAAAATTGTTGTAAGAGCTGCAGTTGTCGTGGAAGCTTCAGTTGTTGTAGGTGTTGCTGTTGTGGTTGTCGTAGGAGCTGAAGTTGTAGTTGTTGTCGAAGGTGCTGCAGTCTCAGTGGTTGTAAGAATAGCAGTTGTTGTAGCAGGAGCTGCAGTGGTTGTCATAATAGGTTCTGGAGTTGCAGTGGTCGTTGGAGCAGCAGTTGTTGTAGTTAGAGCTGCAGTGGTTGTCGTAGGGGCAGCTGCTGTGGTTGAAGTAGATGCTAAGGTTGTTGTAGGAGCTGCAGTTGTCGTGGGAGCTACAGTTGTTGTAGGTGTTTCTGTTGTTGCGGTTGTCGTAGGAGCTGAAGTTGTAGTTGTTGTAGAAGGTGCTGCAGTCGCAGTGGTTGTAAGAACAGCAGTTGTTGTAGTAGGAGCTGCAGTGGTTGTCGTAATAGGTTCTGGAGTTGTAGTGGTCGTTGGAGCAGCAGTTGTTGTAGTTAGAGCTGCAGTGGTTGTCGTAGGAGCAGCTGCTCTGGTTGAAGTAGATTCTAAAGTTGTTGTAGGAGCTGCAGTTGTCGTGGAAGCTACAGTTGTTGTAGGTGTTGCTGTTGTGGTTGTCGTAGGAGCTGAAGTTGTAGTTGTTGTAGAAGGTGCTGCAGTCGCAGTGGTTGTAAGAATAGCAGTTGTTGTAGCAGGAGCTGCAGTGGTTGTCGTAATAGGTTCTGGAGTTGTAGTGGTCGTTGGAGCAGCAGTTGTTGTAGTTAGAGCTGCAGTGGTTGTCTTAGAGGAAGCTGCTGTGGTTGACGTAGAAGCTACAGTTGTTGCAGCAGGAGCTGTTGTTGTGATTGATGTAGTAAGCACAACAGGTGTAGTGGTCGTGGGAGCTACAGTTGTAGGAACTGCAGGTGTTGTAGTAGGTGCTGTTGTTGCGGTTGTCGTAGGAGCTGAAGTTGAAGCTGTTGTAGAAGGTGCTGCAGCCATTGTTGTTGTAAGAACAGAAGTTGGTGTAGTAGGAGCTGCAGTGTTTGTCGTAATAGGTTCTGGAGTTGTAGTGGTCGTTGGAGCAGCAGTTGTTGCAGTTAGGGCTGCAATGGTTGTCGTAGGGGCAGCTGCTGTGGTTGAAGTAGATTCTAAAATTGTTGTAGGAGCTGCAGTTGTCGTGGAAGCTTCAGTTGTTGTAGGTGTTGCTGTTGTGGTTGTCGTAGGAGCTGAAGTTGTAGTTGTTGTATAAGGTGCTGTAGTCGCAGTGGTTGTAAGAATTGCAGTTTTTGTAGCAGGAGCTGCAGTGGTTGTCGTAATTGGTTCCGGAGTTGTAGTGGTCGTTAGAGCAGCAGTTGTTGCAGTTAGGGCTGCAATGGTTGTCGTAGGGGCAGCTGCTGTGGTAGAAGTAGATTCTAAAATTGTTGTAAGAGCTGCAGTTGTCGTGGAAGCTTCAGTTGTTGTAGGTGTTGCTGTTGTGGTTGTCGTAGGAGCTGAAGTTGTAGTTGTTGTCGAAGGTGCTGCAGTCTCAGTGGTTGTAAGAATAGCAGTTGTTGTAGCAGGAGCTGCAGTGGTTGTCATAATAGGTTCTGGAGTTGTAGTGGTCGTTGGAGCAGCAGTTGTTGCAGTTAGAGCTGCAGTGGTTGTCGTAGAGTTAGCTGCTGTGGTTGATGTAGATTCTAAAGTTGTTGTAGGAGCTGCAGTTGTCGTGGGAGCTACAGTTGTTGTAGGTGTTGCTGTTGTGGTTGTCGTAGGAGCTGAAGTTGTAGTTGTTGTAGAAGGTGCTGCAGTCGCAGTGGTTGTAAGAATAGCAGTTGTTGTAGCAGGAGCTGCAGTGGTTGTCGTAATAGGTTCTGGATTTGTAGTGGTCTTTGGAGCAGCAGTTGTTGTAGTCAGAGCTGCAGTGGTTGTCGTAGAGGCAGCTGCTGTGGTTGACGTAGAAGCTACAGTTGTTGCAGCAGGAGCTGTAGTTGTGATTGATGTAGTAAGTACAACAGGTGTAGTGGTCGTGGGAGCTACAGTTGTAGGAACTGCAGGTGTTGTAGTAGGTGCTGTTGTTGCGGTTGTCGTAGGAGCTGAAGTTGAAGCTGTTGTAGAAAGTGCTGCAGCCATTGTTGTTGTAAGAATAGCAGTTGTTGTAGCAGGAGCTGCAGTGGTTGTCGTAATAGGTTCTGGAGTTGTAGTGGTCGTTGGAGCAGCAGTTGTTGTAGTTAGAGCTGCAGTGGTTGTCGTAGAGGCAGCTGCTGTGGTTGAAGTAGATGCTAAAGTTGTTGTAGGAGCTGCAGTTGTCGTGGGAGCTACAGTTGTTATAGATGTTGCTGGTGTGGTTGTCGTAGGAGCTGAAGTTGTAGTTGTTGTAGAAGGTGCTGCAGTCGTTGTGGTCGTAAGAACAGCAGTTGTTGTAGTAGGAGCTGCAGTGGTTGTCGTAGCAGGTTCTGGAGTTGTAGTGGTCGTTGGAGCAGCAGTTGTTGTAGGTGGAGCTGCAGTGGTTGTCGTAAAAGGTTCTGGAGTTGTAGTGATCGTTGGAGCAGCAGTTGTTGTAGTTAGAGCTGTAGTGGTTGTTGTTGAGGCAGCTGCTGTGGTTGATGTAGAAGCTACAGTTTTTGTAGCAGGAGCTGTAGTTGTGATTGTTGTAGTAAGTACAGCAGGTGGAGTGGTCGTGGGAGCTACAGTTGTAGGAATTGCAGGTGTTGTAGTAGGTGCTGTTGTTGTGGTTGTCGTAAGAGATGAAGTTGTAGATGTTGTAAAAGGTGCTGCAGTCGTTGTCGTCATAAGAACAGCAGTTGTTGTTGTAGGAGCTGCATTGGTTGTCGTAGCAGGTTCTGGAGTTGTAGTGGTCGAAGGAGCAGCAGTTGGTGTAGTTAGGGCTGCATTGGTTGTCGTAGGGGCAGCTGCTGTGGTTGAAGTAGATGCTAAAGTTGTTGTAGGAGCTGCAGTTGTCGTGGGAGCTACAGTTGTTGTAGGTGTTGCTGTTGTGGTTGTCGTAGGAGCTGAAGTTGTAGTTGTTGTAGAAGGTGCTGCAGTCTCAGTTGTTGTAAGAATAGCAGTTGTTGTAGCACGAGCTGTAGTTGTGATTGTTGTAGTAAGTACAGCAGGTGGAGTGGTCGTGGGAGCTACAGTTGAAGGAACTGCAGGTCTTGTAGTAGGTGCTGTTGTTGCGGTTGTCGTAGGATCTGAAGTTGTAGTTGTTGTAGAAGTTTCTGCAGTCGTTGTGGTCGTAAGAACAGCAGTTGTTGTGGTGGGTTCTGCAGTAGTAGCAGTCGTAGGAGTAGGTTCTGTCGTGGTATGTTCTGGAGTTGTAGTGGTTGTAGGAACAGCAGTTGTTGTCGTCAGAGCTTCTGTTGTCGTAGGATCTGCAGGTGTCGTGGGAGCTACAGTGGTCATTGTAGGTGTTACCTTTGTAGTGTCCATAGGAGCTACAGTTGTCGTAGGGTCTGTAGTTGTAGTAGTAGTAGGAGCTATATTTGTTGCTGTAGGAGCTACAGTTATCGTTGTAGGTTCTCCTGGTGTAGTGGTCATAGGAGCTACAGTTGTATTAGGAACTGCAGTTGTGGTTGTTGTATTAGGTACTGCAGTTGTAGTTGTCGTTTTAGCTGCAGTTGTTGTTGGAGCTACAGTTGTCGTTGGAGCTACAGTTGTTGCCGTAGGAGCTGCAGTTGTTGCTGTAGGAGCTGCAGTTATTGTTGTCGGAATAAGATCTGCAGTTGTTGCCGTAGGAGCTGCAGTTGTTGTTGTCGTAATAAGATCTGCAGTTGTAGGAATTGCAGTTGTGGAAGATGTGGTTGTGGAAGAACCTCCATGGATAATCCAACATAAGAACACTGTGGTTTGTGAGATGAAAGGTTAAATTGTTTATTGCGCACAATATCAATATTTCCAAGATTACTCTTCATCTGGATGGTGCAGTTTTTAAATATTCTGCTTATTTTCATATGAAATAAATAATTATAATTTGTAGCCACACTCCTTATATTTTTCAGAAAATAAATCATGATGTAAAAATGTAAAAATAAAGAGTAAATGATTGTTAACAATATTACCTACAATGCCTTAAGAAAGTGTTCATACCCCTTGACTTAATCCACATTTTCTTGTTACAGCCTGAATTCAAAATGTATAAAAAAATAAGAATTCCTACCCATCTACACACAATAAGCCATAATGACAAAGTGAAAACATGTTACAACTAGGGGGCGACATTTTCACTTTTGGATTAATTTGTGCCCAAATTAAACAGCCTCGTACTCTTTCCTAGATCATATGATATGCATATTATTATTACTATTGCATAGAAAACACTCTGAAGTTTCTAAAACTGTTTGAATTATATCTGTGAGTAAAACAGAAGTCATATGGCAGGCAAAATTTCAAACAGGAAGTGAAAATTCTGAAATGGGTCGCTGTGAAAGGCATCGCCTATTCAATTGCCTTATATTTATGGATCTGTATGCACTTCATACGCCTTCCACTAGATGTCAACAGGCAGTAGAACGTGGAATGAAGCATATAGCCTTATGTGGGACCGGATGAGAGCCTTTGGAGTGAGTGGTCAGGCAGATTGCCAGTACCTGGCCGCGCACATTGGGAATGTCATGTCTTTGTCTGCACTGCGTTAGATAGACATGAAGAAATTCTCCGTCTGGGACGTTATTGGATATATATGAGAAAAACATCCTGAAGATTGATTCTCAACTGAGTTTGACCTGTTTATTCGACTTTTAATATCCCTTTTTGAAGTTTTCGTTCATTGCGCAAATGTGTATGGACACGTGAGCTACACATGCTAGCCAAAGTTGCTAATTCGACAGAATTAATGGACATTATAAAACAAAACAACAATTTATTGTGGAACTAGGATTCCTGGCACTGCATTCTGATGAAAGTTCATCAAAGGTAAGGGAATATTTATGATCTTATTTTGTATTTCTGTTGACTCTGTTGACTCTGTTGACTCCAACATGGCAGAGAATGGCTGAGCGCTGTCTCAGATTATTGCATGCTGTGCTTTTTACTAAAGTAATTTTTTAAATCTAACACAGCGGTTGCATTAAGAACCAGTGTATCTTTAATTATATGTTAAACATGTATCTTTCATCAAAGTTTATGATGAGTATTTCTGTATTTCACGTTGCTGTCTGTAATTACTTTCGCTATTTTGGAGCCATTTCTGAACATGGCGCCAATGTAAAACCACAATTTCTGGCTTTAAATATGCACATAATCGAACAAAACATAAATGTTTTGTATAACATGATGTCATATGACTGTCATCTGATGAAGTTGTTCAAAGGTTAGTGATTAATTTTATCTCTATTTGTGGGTTTTGTGAAAGCTATCTTTTCTGTGAAAAAATGGCGGTGTGTTTTTGGATATTGTGGTGAGCTAACATAAATATATGTTGTGTTTTCGCTGTAGAACATTTTAAAAATCGGACATGTTGGCTGGATTCACAAGATGTTTATCTTTAATTATGTGTACAACATGTATTTTTCATCAAAGTTTTATGATGAGTATTTCTGTATTTCACGTTGCTCTCTGTAATTATTCTGGCTGTTTCGGAGCCATTTCTGAACATGGCGCCAATGTAAAACCACGATTTCTGGCTATAAATATGCACATTTTCGAACAAAACATAAATGTATTGTATAACATGATGTCATAAGACTGTCATCTAATGAAGTTGTTCAAAGGTTAGTGATTCATTTTATCTCTATTTGTGGGTTTTGTGAAAGCTATCTTTGCGGTGAAAAAATGGCTGTGTTTTTTGGGATATGGTGGTGAGCTAACATAAATATATGTTGTGTTTTCGCTGTAAAACATTTTAAAAATCGGACATGTTGGCTGGATTCACAAGATGTTTATCTTTCATTTGCTGTATGGGCCTTGTGATTTCATGAAATTATATTATATGATATCCCTATGGCGCTAGGCTAGGCTATTCTAGTCAGCGTTTCTGATGAGAATGATCCCGGAACCGGGATGGGGGGTCCGTAGAGGTAACATTTTTGCAAATGTATTGAAAATAAAATACAGAAATATCTCATTTACATAAGTGTTCACAACCGAGTCAATACTTTGTAGAAACGCCTTTTGTCAGTCTAAGAGCTTTCCACACTTGGATTGTGCAACATTTGCTCATTATTCTTTTCAAAATTCTTCAAGCTGCGTCAAATTGGTTGTTGATCATTGCTAGACAACAATTTACATAGATTTTCAAGTAGATTCAAGTTTTCCTTCCTCTCCGGCAACTTAATTAGGAAGGATGCCTGTGTCTTTGTAGTGACTGGGTGTATTGATACACCTTCTAATGTTGAATTAATAACTTCACCATGCTCAAAGGGATATTCAATGTCTGATTTTTTTGTGAGGCATTGGAAAACCTTCCTAGTCTATGTGGTTGAATCTGTGTTTGAAATTCACTGCTCGAGAACTTACAGATAATTGTATGTGTGGGGTACAGAGATGAGTTAGTCACTCAGAAATCATGTTAAACACTATTATTGCACACAGAGGGAGTCCTTGCAACTTATTATGTGACTTGTAAATTACATTTTTACTCCTGAACTTATTTAGGCTTGACATAGCGAAAGGCGTTGAATACTTATGAACTCAAGACATTTCAGCTTTTCATTTTTTATTAATTTGTTTAAAAAAATTTGAAAAACATAGCTCCACTTTGACATTATCGTGTATTGAGTGTAGGCCAGTGACATAAAAATCCAAATTTAATCCATTCTAAATTCAGGCTGGAATTCAACAACATATGGAAAAAGTGAAAGGGTTTGAATGCTTTCTGAAGGCACTGTATAATACCTTACTGAGATTAACACACTTGAGTTGTATTTTTTGTTTGTTGACAAGATATCACATTTTTCATTACAGTAAGTAGTGTGTTAATATAATTGAAGTAATATGTAGCAGTGTGATTATGTTTACCTCTTACACTTTAGTAATTTTCCCTTTAAATATGTATGTATTTAATCAAGGTGTGACATTTGACAGTAGATTAGGCAACATTTAAAATTTCCCACACTAAATGTCAAAATAGAAACATATTTTGAAAAAAATCATATGCATTGTAACATCATATGCAAAAAAAAATACATCATTGCTCATCAGTATAATTGGGTTGGCGCCCCCCCCCCCCCCCCCCCCTTGGGTTGTGCCGTGGCAGAGAGCTTTGTGTGCTATACTCGGCCTTGTCTCAGGATGGTAAGTTGGTGGTTGAAGATATCCCTTTAGTGGTGTGGGGGCTGTGCTTTGGCAAAGTTGGTAGGGTTATATCCTGCCTGTTTGGCCCTGTCCGGGGGTATCGTCGGATGGGGCCACAGTGTCTCCCGACCCCTCCTGTCACAGCCCCCAGTATTTATGCTGCAGTAGTTTATGTGTCGGGGGGCTAGGGTCAGTCTGTTATATCTGGAGTATTTCTCCTATCTTATCCGGTGTCCTGTGTGAATGTAAGTATGATTTCTCTAATTGTTTCTCTCTTTCTCTCTTCTTTCTTTGTTTCTTTCTCTCTCTCGGAGGACCTGAGCCCTAGGACCATGCCTGAGGACTACCTGGCCTGATGACTCCTTGCTGTCCCCAGTCCACCTGGCCGTGATGCTGCTCCAGTTTCAGCTGTTCTGCCTGCGGCTATGGAACCCTGACCTGTTCACCGGACGTGCTACCTGTCCCAGACCTGCTGTTTTCAATTCTCTAGAGACAGCAGGAGCGGTAGAGATACTCTGAATGATCGGCTATGAAAAGCCAACTGACATTTACTCCTGTTGCACCCTCGACAACCACTGTGATTATTATTATTTGACCCTGCTGGTCATCTATGAACATTTGAACATCTTGGCCATGTTCTGTTATAATCTCCACCCGGCAAAGCCAGAAGAGGACTGGCCACCCCTCATAGCCTGCTTCCTCTCTAGGTTTCTTCCTAGGTTCTGGCCTTTCTAGGGAATTTTTCCAAGCCACCTTGCTTCTACACCTGCATTGCTGGCTGTTTGGGGTTTTAGGCTAGGTTTCTGTACAGAACTTTGAGATAGCTGATGTAAGAGGGCTTTATAAATACACTTGATTTGATGATGGGGGTGAATACACTTGATTTGACATTATCCAAATAGGATATGGGATTTTCTGTCACCATCCTGCCTTTTTGATCATTTATATTTTGATTTAGGATTAATACACTAGTTGACATGAAGTTAGCATTTAGTAAAACATGAAATTCAGTGTACTACATACCCATGATGAAAGTAGCTGTCACTTTCTGTGCCTTCATTTTGAACCCAGTTCATGCAGTTGTTTTCTGAACAGAAAGAAAAATATAAATTTTATTGACTGTTCTTATGAACCACTATTAATGTGCAATGGTGGACTCCATTCAAGTTAAACTTAATGTGTAACTTGGTAAGGAAACGTGTGCACTTGAACTCATTTAGGTGTGCCAGATCAAGAGGTATAAAGATCTCAAAAAGTTTTCTATACTTTTTTGTCTAGTAGGCTGCTGAAAAAGTGAATTTATACACCCTAGTGAAATTTTATAGGAAAATCTAAATTTGTGTTGTATTCTTTGCCTTTTACTGCAGCACGTCAATCATGTAACTTCATAAAAGAAGAAAAGTAATTTCTAGTTTTCAAACAGTCTACATATTCTGATACAGTAATAGGTGAAGTTCATCAAAAGTGGAGTGTTTTCCCAAATATAACACATAATACATCAAATAATACAGTAAAATCTACATTAGGGTTGCATTTTGTCAAGAGAAATCAGCCTTTAACTGCTTAAAAAACATATGTATTCAAACTTGACTATCATAAAGCTCATAAATCCAATGTCTATATTCTTCAAAAGGAAAGGTGGTAGATTTAGATGGGAGACATGTTTGTGTCATTCATTATGACAGCACAGGACTTGGCTACATGTTATTGTATTCGTATAAAGAAGACAGGAGGATAAATAATTATGCTTAATATCCTCTCACACATAACAATACTGTAAGCTTACTTCATTATTTTGAAAGGAATCCACATCCATCCATTATACTGATGAATGTATATCACTTAAATCATGTAACTGTTACTTCATAAAAGAGGAAAAGTTTCCAAACGGTCTGCCAGAAATTCTGAATCCTATATATATTCTGTGACAGTAATAGTTGTCGTTCATCAAAAGTGGATGGGTTTTCATATATAACACATACATAATACCCATCATCTTCATAGTTTCAATGTTTTTTATTTACATTATCCATTTAGGACTTGTATCCTTTCTTAAAAGCCCATTTTGGGTTTCTCTTCCTCATGTGACATACCTTGTGTTATATTTTCTATTACATTTTTTTACTGTGTGCAAATCAAATATGTTAACAAATCAAAGCTTTTCCATGTATAGATTACATTATACAGTAAAGGTCATTACTTACCTGCAGAAAACACTTTACTGCCAGTCTCCTTATTTCTGTAATGTCTCCAAATATCAATTGAGGAAGGAATTTGTCAATGACAATAAACAATCACAATATCTAGCTTCTATAATAACATCTAAAATGTTATTATGCGTGTAGTTGTGTTTGCCATTTCAAGCTTACAATTGAACTGTTCATTTGTATACTGTCATGCCAATGTATTTCTAGTTTCTATTTATATTACTCTCGGGCTGTTTTGATGCCACAAATTCTTCACCTTTCAAGTGACGAAAATATTTTGTGAGGCACAAAATATAAGATAAAGATTATGAAAAAAGGGAGGGACAATGGATGGGCGGGTGAATGCATGTGAAAGATCTTGTGGATAATACTGTTATTGTTTTTTCCCAAGATACTGACGTGGTATTGAAAACTGGTCAGGTGAAAGAAAACTGGTTAGGTGTTCTGTCAAATTTTTCGGGAGGGACAAAAGATAATATGAAAAAGGGAGGAACGAAATATGGGCAGGTGAATCGGTTTAAGAGTATAATAACAATTTCGTTTTCCCCAATTACTGACCTTATTGTATTGAAAACTGGTCAGGCAACAATACAAATAAATCAACATTTTCTATAGTCAAAAACATACTTTTATTTAGTCAGTGGCCTAAGGTTATAATTCAGCCTTTTTCTATTTAACAGTCCTACACTCACACACCTGCTAATTCGTGTATATATATATATTATTAACATAACCTAGCTATTTCTTCTAACAGTAGATTCAGTTTATGAATCTCTAACAAAAGAGATGTCAACGTACTTGTAATCAGCTGCTGACTATGACCGAGGGTCACAAGGTCCCTACATGGTGAAGCCAACAATGGAGAAAATCATCTTGGATTTCCAGATTTCAGTTGGACTTCATTAATTCTATTAATAAGAATAATTTCTTTGTACGGCACTTTTCTCAGATGCTAAAATGATTTAACATTGATTACCTAAACTGAAGGTTGACACCAAAACATCCATGTGTGCCTGCTGAAAATCAATTTAATAAAAACATATATTTTTTTTAAATCTGACATTCTGTCTATTATTTTTGTGTACAAACTACCCTTTAATTTTTGGACTTCACAGATATTTATATTTTTGGAGAAATTCATATAAATCTTTATCTCGTGGCTGAATATTTTTTTTTTTATATAAAAGTGATTGGGCAGAGTCTTTAAATGGACAATCCGAGATTGGTAAGTATTAATTATTGCATCCATAACAGTCTATGAATTTGAGTGGTTACATTTCCCCAGGACAGGGGACAACCTAAGGATGTGAGCCCTACAAAATGGCTATTGAGAGACCATTTTGAGACCGCTACCCTATGTTGAACTCCGAACCAAACATATTGCAAGGACCCAATTGTAACAATCGGCAATATTTTATATTTATCAGTTGTGAATTGTACAACCTACTCTTACACTTACTCCTAGCACTATTTGGATATGTGAACTGTGATTTCACGTTTCTGATCATTTACTGTTGTTTTAGGTGTTGCTGTCCACATATTACTAATTCTGTGACTTGCCAAACCCTTTATAATCATGGTTGATTGAACACTGGTTTGGTTTGTTATAATATACATATCAGAATATTGCATTTTTATTGAAATCAAATCAAATCAAACGTATTTAGAAATCCCTTCTTACATCAGCTGATGTCACAAAGTGCTGTACAGAAACCCAGCCTAAAACCCCAAACAGCAAGTAATGCAGGTGTAGAAGCACGGTGGCTTGGAAAAACTCCCCAGAAAGGCCTGAACCTAGGAAGAAACCTAGAGAGGAACCAGGCTATGAGGGGTGGCCAGTCCTCTTCTGGCTGTGCCGGGTGGAGATTATAACAGAACATGGCTAAGATGTTCATATTTTCATAGATGACCAGCAGGGTCAAATAAAAATAATCACAGTGGTTACTTTTTTCTCTGCCTGACGAATGCTATAATGATGAAAGGTGTTCAAGTAATTGTTTTATTTGTTCTACTGAACATGAAACTACACTACAATAAAGGAATTTCAATATTTTGAAGACTGCCTTGGTCCTCATCATTTTTACCTCATTGATGGTCATTCCTTGCATCCATGAATGTGAGAGTGGTTACATTTATCCAGCCTCATTCCCCAGCTGTTTACTACAGTGGTGGGGTGACTGCTTTGTTATATAATAATATACAGTATATAGATAATATTGCTTTTGTTTTTTCCCTAAGATACTGGTGAGGTATTGAAAACCGGTAAGGTGAAAGAAAACTGGTTAGGTGTTCTGAAGAAAACTTGTGGGAGGGTCAAACGATAATGTGAAAAAGGGAGGGACAAAAGATGGGTAGGTGAATCTCTTTGGGAGTATAATTACAATTGTTAGTTCCCCAGTTACTGACCTTCTTGTATTGAAAACTGGTCAGGTGACAAACATTTTTCAAGATTTTCTATAGGCCAAAACTTGCTTAATTACACTTAATTTACTTAACTTTTGAGCCATTCATTTTATTTAGTCAGTGGCCTAAAGTGATCACTCAGACTTTTTTATTTAACAGTCCTACACTCACATACCTGCCAATTCCAATATATTTTAATTAACATAACGCAACTGTTTCTTTTGAAGGTAGATTCAGTTTATGAATCTCTAACAAAAGAGATGTCAAGGTATTTTGTAATCAGCTGCTAACTATGATTGAGAATCACAATGACCCCACATGGTGAAGCCAACAACGGAGGAAATCATCTTGGATTTCCAGATTTCTAGTTTTATAGTGAGTTGAACTTGTGTTAATAAGAATAATATACACTGTACAAAAATATAAACGCAACATGCAACAATTTCAAATATTTTACTGAGTTACACAGTTCATATTAGGAAATCAGTTCATTGAAATAAAATCATTAGGCCCTAATCTATGGATTTCACATGACTGTGAATACAGATATGCATCTGTTGGCCACAGATACCTTAAAAAAAGGTAGCGGTGTGGATCAGAAAACCAGTCAGTATCTGGTGTGACCACCATTTGCCTCATGCAGCGCAATATATCTCCTTCACATAGAGTTAATCAGGCTGTTGCTTGTGGCCTGTGGAATGTTGTCCCACTCATATTCAATGTCAGTGTGAAGTAGCTGGATATTGACGGGACTGGAACATGGTGTCGTACACAACGATCCAGAGCATCCCAAACAAGCTCGATGGGTGACATGTCTGGTGAGTATGCAAACTCTAAAACGATGTTGGAGGTGGCTTAGTGTAGAGAAATGAACATTGCATTCTCTGGGAACAGTTCTGGTGGATATTCCTGCAGTCAGCATGCCAATTGCACACTCCCTCAAAACTTGAGACATCTGTGGCATTGTGTTGTGTGACAACACGGCATATTTTAGAGTGGCCTTTAATTTTCCCCAGCACAAGGTGCACCTGTGATAATGATCATGCTGTTTAATCAGCTTCTTGATATGCCACACCTGTCAGTCAGGTGGATGGATTATCTTGGCAAAGGAGAAATGCTCACTAAAAGGGAAGTAAACAATTTTGTGCACACAATTTGAGTGAAATAAGGTTTCGTGTGTATGGAACATTTCAGGGACCTTTTATTTGAGCTGATTAAACCTCTTAAGGTTCGAATAATTTTTTAAAATTTTCACCTAAAATGACATACCCAAATCTAACTGCCTGTAGCTCAGGCATTGAAGCAAGGATATGCATATTCTTGATACCATTTGAAAGGAAACACTTTGAAGTTTGTGGAAATGTGAAATTAATGTTGGAGAATATAACCCATTAGATCTGGTAAAAGAGAAGACAAAGGGGGAAAAAAATTGTACCATCTTCTTTGAAATGCAAGAGAAAGGCCATAATGTATTATTACAGCCCACGCGCAATTTAGATTTTGGCCACTAGATGGCAGCAGTGTATTTGCAAAGTTTTAGACTGATACAATTGCGTTTCTGTTCAAAATGTTGTATCAAAACTGCCGAAATGTGCCTAATTGGTTTATTAATAACTTTTCAAGTTCATAACTGTGCACTCTCCTCAAACAATAGCATGGAATTATTTCACTGTAATAGCTACTGTAAAATTGGACAACGCAGTTAGCTTAACAATATCAGATATGTTCTGCGAAATGTTCTTGTTTCTTACAACCTCACGCTAATCGCATTAGCCTACGTTAGCTCAAGAGTCCAGTGGGGGACCCACCAATCCTGAAGTTTTAAAGAAGTTTTAAAATTGGTACCAACACTTTACATGTTGCACATACAGTGCATAAGGAAAGTAGTCAGACCCCTTGAATTTTTCCACATTTTGTTACGTTTGTTACGCCTTATTCTAAAATGGATTTAGTAAAAAAATCCTCATCAATCAACACACAATAACCCATAATGACAAAGCGAAAACTGTTTCTTAAGTATTCAGACACTTTGCTATGTGACTCGAAATTGATCATCCTTGAGATGTTTCTACAACTTGATTGGAGAATGGCCTTGATCAGGGAGATGACCAAGAACCTGATGGTCACTCTGACAGAGCTCCAGAGTTCCTCTGTGGAGATGGGAGAACCTTCCAGAAGGACAACCATCTCTGCAGTGCTCCACAGATCAGGCATTTATGGTACAGTGGCCAGACAGAAGCCACTCCTCAGTAAAAGGCACATGACAGCCCGCTTGGAGTTTGCCAAAAGACACCTAAAGGACTCTCAGACCATGGGAAACAAGATTATCTGGTCTGATGTAACCAGATTTAACTATTTGGCCTGAATGCTAAGCGTCACGTCTGGAGGAAACCTGGCACCATCCCTACGGTGAAGCATGGTGGTGGCAGCATCATGCTGTGATGTTTTCAGCGGCAAGGACTGAGAGACTAGTCAGGATCGGGGGAAAGACGAACAGAGCAAATTATTTCGGTATTTCATTAGGATCCCCTTTAGCTGTTGCAAAAGCAGCAGCTACTCTTCCTAGGGTCCACACAAAACATGAAACATGACATAATATAGAACAGTAATAGACGAGAACAGCTCAAGGACAGAACTACATTATTAAAAAATAAATGTAAAAAGGCACACGTAGCCTACATATCAATACCAATACATACACACTAACTATCGAGGTCAAATAGGGGAGAGGCGTTGTGCTGTGAGGTGTTGCGTTATCTGTTTTTCTAAACCTGGTTTGCTGTTCACTTGAGCAATATGAGATGGAACGGACTTCCATGCAATAATGGCTCTTTATAATACTGTACACTTTCTTGAATTTGTTCTGTATTTGGGGACTGTGAAAAGACCCCTGGTAGCATGTCTGGTGGGGTAAGTGTGTGTGTCAGAGCTGTGTGTAAGTTGACTATGCAAACAATTTGGGATTAATATTTCTTATAAAAAAAGAAGTGATGTAGTCTGTCTCTTCTTAACTCTTAGCCAAGAGAGACTGGCATGCATAGTATTTATATCAGTCTTTCTGATTACAATGAAGAGCAAGATGTGCCGCTCTGTTCTGGGCCAGCTGCAGCTTAACTAGGTCTATCCTCTTGACCACATGACTGGACAGTAATCAAGATAAGACAAAACTAGAGCCTGCAGAACTTGCTTTTTGGAGTGTGGTGTCAAAAAAGCAGAGCATCTCTTTATTATGGACAGATCTCTCACCATCTTTACAACAATTCAATCTATATGTTTTGGCCATGACAGTTTACAATCTAAGGTAACACCAAGTTATTTAGTCACCTCAACCTGGTCAACAGCCACACCATGCATTACCAGATTCAGCTGAGGTCTAGAACTTAATTAATAATTTGTACCAAATACAATGCTCTTATTTTTAGAGATGTTCCGCACCAGTTTATTAATGGCCACCCATTCCAAAACAGACTGCAAGTATTTGTTAAGGGTTCCAGTGACTTCATTAACTGTGGTTGCTGATGCTGTCACGTTCCTGACCTGATTTCCTTTATTTTGTCTTAGTTTAGTATGGTCAGGGCGTGAGTTGGGGTGAGCATTCTATGTTATGTGTTTCTATGTTTAGGTTCATTGTTAATTAGCCTGATATGGTTCTCAATCAGGGGCAGGTGTTTTTACGTCTCCTCTGATTGAGAACCATATTAAGGTAGGCTGTTCACACCGTTTGTTTGTGGGTGATTGTTGCCGTGTTAGTGTTTTTTCACCACACGGTACTGTTTCGGTTTTCTGCACATCGTTTATTGTTTTTGTATTTCAGTGTTCAGTTCGGTTTTAATAAATCATCATGAGCACTTACCACTCTGCATATTGGTCCGATCCTTCTCGCCTCTCCTCGTCCGATGAGGAGGACGAAATAGTCTATCGTTACAGAAACACCCACCAACAAAGGACCAAGCAGAGTGGAAAAGGGCAGCGACAGCAGCAGCAGCAGCGGAGAAAAACCCAGGACTCATGGACATGGGAGGAGATTCTGGACGGCAAGGGACCCTGGGCTCAGTCAGGGGAATATCGCCATCCTAAAGCCGAGTTGCAGGCAGCGAAGGCAGAGAGGCGCTGGTATGAGGAGGCAGCGCGACGACGCGGTTGGGAGCCCGAGAGTCAGACCCAAAAATGTATTGAGGGGGGGGGGGGGGGGGGGGACACGCGGAGTGTGGCAAAGCCGGGTAGGAGACCTGAGCCAACTCCCCGTGCTTACCGTGGAGTGAGAGGGCGTCGTACTGGTCAGACACCGTGTTATGCGGTGGAGCGCACGGTGTCCCCAGTATGCGTGCTTAGGCTAGTGTGGGCTATTCCACCTCGCCGCACTGGTAGGAATAGGTTGGGCATCGAGCCGGGCGTACATGGCACCAGCCTTACAAATGGTGTCCCCGGTTCGCCAGCATAGCCCAGTGCGGGCTATTCCACCTCGCCGCACTGGCAGGGCTACGGGGACCATTCAACCAGGTAAGGTTGGGCAGGCTCGGTGCTCAAGAGCTCGTGTACTCCTTCACGGTCCGGTATATCCAGTGCCACCTCCACGTACCAGTCCTCCGGTGGCAGCCCCCCGCACCAGGCTGTCTCTCCGTCTCCTCCTTACAGGTGTGCCCCTCTGCCCAGAGCCGCCTGCACTGCCTGTCTGCCCAGAGCCGTCAGCCAGCCATGACCAGCCAGAGCCGTCAGCCAGCAATGACCAGCCAGAGCCGTCAGCCAGCCATGACCAGCCAGAGCCGTCAGCCAGCCATGACCAGCCAGAGCCGTCAGCCAGCCATGACCAGCCAGAGCCGTCAGCCAGCCATGACCAGCCAGAGCCGTCAGCCAGCCCGGAGCTGCCCCTCAGTCCGGAGCTGCCCGTCAGTCCGGAGCTGCCCGTCAGTCCGGAGCTGCCCCTCAGTCCGGAGCTGCCCCTCAGTCCGGTGCTGCCCCTCAGTCCGGGTGCTGCCCCTCAGTCCGGTGCTACCCCTTAATCCAGTGGGGTTTATATGGAGGGTGGTCGTTAGGAGGAGGCCACGGAAGCGGGGATTAACTATGGTGGGGTGGGGACCACGTCCAGAGCCAGAGCCGCCACCGTGGACAGATGCCCACCCAGACCCTCCCCTAAAATTGTAGGTTGTGCGCCCGGAGTTCGCACCTTGAGGGGGGGGGGGGGGGTTCTGTCACGTTCCTGACCTGATTTCCTTTATTTTGTCTTTGTTTAGTATGGTCAGGGCGTGAGTTGGGGTGGGCATTCTATGTTATGTGTTTCTATGTTTAGGTTCATTTTTAATTAGCCTGGTATGGTTCTCAATCAGGGGCAGGTGTTTTACGTCTCCTCTGATTGAGAACCATATTAAGGTAGGCTGTTCACACCGTTTGTTTGCTGAGTGATTGTTGCCGTGTTAGTGTTTTTTCACCACATGGTACTGTTTCGGTTTTCTGCACATCGTTTATTGTTTTTGTATTTCAGTGTTCAGTTCGGTTTTAATAAATCATCATGAGCACTTACCACTCTGCATATTGGTCCGATCTTTCTCGCCTCTCCTCGTCCGATGAGGAGGACGAAATAGACTATCGTTACAGATGCGTATATGGTTGAATCATCAGCATACATGGACACACATGCTTTGTTTATATCTTCTTATGGCTGCAATCCCGTTAACGGGATGATATGACAACAGCCAGTGAAAGTGCAGGGCGCCAAATTCAAACAACAGAAATCTCATAATTAAAATTCCTCAAACATACATGTATCTTATAACATTTTAAAGGTCATCTTGTTAATCCTATCAAAGTGTCCGATTTCAAGTAGGCTTTACTGCGAAAGCACCACAAACAATTATGTTAGGTCACCGCAAAATCACAGAAAAACACAGTCATTTTTCCAGCCAAAGACAGGAGTCACAAAAAGCAGAAATAGAGATAATGTCACGCCCTGGCCTTAGTTATCTTTGTTTTCTTTATTATATTAGTTAGGTCAGGGTGTGACATAGGGGATGTTTGTGTGTATTTGTCTCGTCTTGGGTGGTTGTATTGTATAGGGGGTTTTGTAGAGTGTATGGGGTTGTGTTCAGTGTAGGTGTTTAGGAAAGTCTATGGTTGCCTGGTTTGGTTCTCAATCAGAGACAGCTGTTTATTGTTGTCTGTGATTGGGAGCCATATTTAAAGCAGCCATTGGCATTAGGCTATTGTGGGTAATTGTCTATGTGATGTTGCATGTTTGCACTCAGTGTTATAGCAGTCACGTTCATTTTGTATTGTTTGTTAAGTGTTCTTCATTATTAAAAGGAAGAATGTATTCTAATCACGCTGCGCCTTGGTCCTCTTTCACCTATAGACGATCGTGACAGAATTACCCACCCTCCAAGGACCAAGCAGCGTGGTAAACGGCAGGAGAAGCAGCAGCAGCAGCAGGAGAGGCTGCAGCAGCAGCAGCAGCAGGAGAGGCTGCACTATTTGGAGGAATGGACATGGGAGGACGAATTAGAGTGCAAAGGACCCTGGGCAGAGCCAGGGGAATATCGCCGCCCCAAAGAAGAGCTGGAGGCAGCGAAGGCGGAGAGGCGCTATTATGAGTGCGGCAGAGTCAGGAGTCAGACCTGAGCCAACTCCCCCTGCTTACCGTAAGGAGCCGGTCAGGGCGGAATTGGAGGTGAGCGACACAGAGACAGTGAAGGAGTTAATGGGGAAATTAGAGGTAAGAGTTATGAGGGAGGTGCTGGTTTGGTGCATGAGGCACGACATCCGCCCGACTGAACGTGTCGGGGAGTTGATGTCACCGGGGACAGCTCTCCATACTCGTCCTAAGGTGCGTGCTAGCCGTCTGGTTAAGACTGTGCCAGCCTCACGCACCAGGCCTCCTGTGCGCCTCCCTAGCCCTGCACGTCCTCTGCCAGCTCGGCGCTACAGCTCTCCCAGCCGTGCTTCCAGTGGAGAGAGGGGGCGTCGTACCGGGCAGGCACCGTGTTATGCGGTGGAGCGCACGGTGTTCCCGGTGCGTGTGCTTAGCCCGGTGCGCAACATACCAGCTCCCAACATCTGCCGGGCTAGGGTGAAGATCCAGCCAGGGCGGATGGTGCCAGCCCTGCTCTCAAGATCTCCAGTGCGTTTTCAAGGTCCGGTCTACCCAGTGCCACCTCCACGCACCAGCCCTCCGGTGGCAGCCCCCCGCACCAGGCTGTCTTTCCGTCTCATCGCTACAGAGTCTCCCGCCTGTCCGGCGCTGCCAGAGCTTCAGCCCCTCAGTCCAGAGGCGCCAGAGCCAATCTGCCCAGCGCTGTCTGAGCCGCACGTCTGTCCCGAGCCGTCTGAGCCGCCCGTCTGTCCCGAGCCGTCTGAGCCGCCCGTCTGTCCCGAGCCGTCTGAGCAGCCCGTCTGTCCCGAGCCGTCTGAGCCGCCCGTCTGTCCCGAGCCGTCAGAGCCGCCCGTCTGTCCCGAGCCGTCAGAGCCGCCCGTCTGTCCCGAGCCGTCAGAGCCGCCCGTCTGTCCCGAGCCGTCAGAGCCGCCTGTCTGTCCCGAGCCGTCGGAGCCGCCCGTCTGTCCCGAGCCGTCGGAGCCGCCCGTCTGTCCCGAGGTGTCGGAGCCGCCCGTCTGTCACGAGCCGCCGGAGCCGCCCGCCAGACAGGAGCAGCCGGAGCCGTCCGCCAGACAGGAGCAGCCGGAGCCGTCCGCCAGACAGGAGCAGCCGGAGCCGTCCGCCAGCCATGACCAGCCGGAGCCGTCAGCCAGCCATGACCAGCCGGAGCCGTCAGCCAGCCATGACCAGCCGCTAGAGCCGTCAGCCTGCCATGACCAGCCGCTAGAGCCGTCAGCCAGCCATGATCAGCCGCTAGAGCCGTCAGCCAGCCATGATCAGCCGCTAGAGCCGTCAGCCAGCCATGACCAGCCGCTAGAGCCGTCCGCCAGCCAGGAGCTGCCAGAGCCAGCCAGCCAGGAGCTGCCAGCCAGCCAGGATCTGCCCCTCAGTCCGGTGTTGCCCCTTAGTCCGGTGCTGCCCCTTAGTCCAGTGGGGTTATTATGGAGGGTGGCCGTTAGGAGGAGGCCACGGAAGCGGGTAGTGACTATGGTGAAGTGGGGGCCACGTCCCACACCCGAGCCGCCGCCATATGAAGGCCCACCCGGACCCTCCCCTTCTGTGCCAGGTTTGCGGCCGGAGAGATAAGGTCACGCCCTGGCCTTAGTTATCTTTGTTTTCTTTATTATATTAGTTAGGTCAGGGTGTGACATGGGGGAAATCTGTGTGTATTTGTCTCGTCTTGGGTGGTTGTATTGTATAGGGGGTTTTGTAGAGTGTATGGGGTTGTGTTCAGTGTAGGTGTTTAGGAAAGTCTATGGTTGCCTGGTTTGGTTCTCAATCAGAGACAGCTGTTTATTGTTGTCTGTGATTGGGAGCCATATTTAAAGCAGCCATTGGCATTAGGCTATTGTGGGTAATTGTCTATGTGATGTTGCATGTTTGCACTCAGTGTTATAGCAGTCACGTTCATTTTGTATTGTTTGTTAAGTGTTCTTCATTATTAAAAGGAAGAATGTATTCTAATCACGCTGCGCCTTGGTCCTCTTTCACCTATAGACGATCGTGACAGAATTACCCACCCTCCAAGGACCAAGCAGCGTGGTAAACGGCAGGAGAAGCAGCAGCAGCAGCAGGAGAGGCTGCAGCAGCAGCAGCAGCAGGAGAGGCTGCACTATTTGGAGGAATGGACATGGGAGGACGAATTAGAGTGCAAAGGACCCTGGGCAGAGCCAGGGGAATATCGCCGCCCCAAAGAAGAGCTGGAGGCAGCGAAGGCGGAGAGGCGCTATTATGAGTGCGGCAGAGTCAGGAGTCAGACCTGAGCCAACTCCCCCTGCTTACCGTAAGGAGCCGGTCAGGGCGGAATTGGAGGTGAGCGACACAGAGACAGTGAAGGAGTTAATGGGGAAATTAGAGGTAAGAGTTATGAGGGAGGTGCTGGTTTGGTGCATGAGGCACGACATCCGCCCGACTGAACGTGTCGGGGAGTTGATGTCACCGGGGACAGCTCTCCATACTCGTCCTAAGGTGCGTGCTAGCCGTCTGGTTAAGACTGTGCCAGCCTCACGCACCAGGCCTCCTGTGCGCCTCCCTAGCCCTGCACGTCCTCTGCCAGCTCGGCGCTACAGCTCTCCCAGCCGTGCTTCCAGTGGAGAGAGGGGGCGTCGTACCGGGCAGGCACCGTGTTATGCGGTGGAGCGCACGGTGTTCCCGGTGCGTGTGCTTAGCCCGGTGCGCAACATACCAGCTCCCAACATCTGCCGGGCTAGGGTGAAGATCCAGCCAGGGCGGATGGTGCCAGCCCTGCTCTCAAGATCTCCAGTGCGTTTTCAAGGTCCGGTCTACCCAGTGCCACCTCCACGCACCAGCCCTCCGGTGGCAGCCCCCCGCACCAGGCTGTCTTTCCGTCTCATCGCTACAGAGTCTCCCGCCTGTCCGGCGCTGCCAGAGCTTCAGCCCCTCAGTCCAGAGGCGCCAGAGCCAATCTGCCCAGCGCTGTCTGAGCCGCACGTCTGTCCCGAGCCGTCTGAGCCGCCCGTCTGTCCCGAGCCGTCTGAGCCGCCCGTCTGTCCCGAGCCGTCTGAGCAGCCCGTCTGTCCCGAGCCGTCTGAGCCGCCCGTCTGTCCCGAGCCGTCAGAGCCGCCCGTCTGTCCCGAGCCGTCAGAGCCGCCCGTCTGTCCCGAGCCGTCAGAGCCGCCCGTCTGTCCCGAGCCGTCAGAGCCGCCCGTCTGTCCCGAGCCGTCGGAGCCGCCCGTCTGTCCCGAGCCGTCGGAGCCGCCCGTCTGTCCCGAGGTGTCGGAGCCGCCCGTCTGTCACGAGCCGCCGGAGCCGCCCGCCAGACAGGAGCAGCCGGAGCCGTCCGCCAGACAGGAGCAGCCGGAGCCGTCCGCCAGACAGGAGCAGCCGGAGCCGTCCGCCAGCCATGACCAGCCGGAGCCGTCAGCCAGCCATGACCAGCCGGAGCCGTCAGCCAGCCATGACCAGCCGCTAGAGCCGTCAGCCTGCCATGACCAGCCGCTAGAGCCGTCAGCCAGCCATGATCAGCCGCTAGAGCCGTCAGCCAGCCATGATCAGCCGCTAGAGCCGTCAGCCAGCCATGACCAGCCGCTAGAGCCGTCCGCCAGCCAGGAGCTGCCAGAGCCAGCCAGCCAGGAGCTGCCAGCCAGCCAGGATCTGCCCCTCAGTCCGGTGTTGCCCCTTAGTCCGGTGCTGCCCCTTAGTCCAGTGGGGTTATTATGGAGGGTGGCCGTTAGGAGGAGGCCACGGAAGCGGGTAGTGACTATGGTGAAGTGGGGGCCACGTCCCACACCCGAGCCGCCGCCATATGAAGGCCCACCCGGACCCTCCCCTTCTGTGCCAGGTTTGCGGCCGGAGAGATAAGGTCACGCCCTGGCCTTAGTTATCTTTGTTTTCTTTATTATATTAGTTAGGTCAGGGTGTGACATGGGGGAAATCTGTGTGTATTTGTCTCGTCTTGGGTGGTTGTATTGTATAGGGGGTTTTGTAGAGTGTATGGGGTTGTGTTCAGTGTAGGTGTTTAGGAAAGTCTATGTTTGCCTGGTTTGGTTCTCAATCAGAGACAGCTGTTTATTGTTGTCTCTGATTGGGAGCCATATATAAGGCAGCCATAGGCATTAGGCTATTTGTGGGTAATTGTCTATGTGATGTTGCATGTTTGCACTCAGTGTTATAGCAGTCACGTTCGTTTTGTTATTTTGTATTGTTTGTTTTAAGTGTTCTTCATTATTAAAAGGAAGAATGTATTCTAATCACGCTGCGCCTTGGTCCTCTCTTTCACATATAGACGATCGTGACAGATAAAATGAATCACTATCCTTTGATGATCTTCATCAGATGACACTCATAGGACTTCATGTTACACAATACATGTATGTTTTGTTCGATAAAGCTCATATTTTAATCCAAAAACCTCAGTTTACATTGGCGCCATGTTCAGAAATGCCTCCAAAATATCCAGAGAAATTGCAGAGAGCCACGTCAAATAACAAATACTCATCATAAACTTTGAGGAAAGATACATGTTTTACATAGAACTAAAGATACACTTGTTCTTAATGCAACCGCTGTGTCAGATTTCAAAAAGCTTTACGGCAAAAGCACAATATTCAATCATCTTAGAACAGCGTTCAGCCACAAAAGGAAGTCATACAGTTACCCGCCAAATTGTGCAGTCAACAAAACTCATAAAAAGCATTATAAATCTTCACTTTGCTGATCTTCGTCGGAATGCACTCCCAGGACTCCCACTTCCACAAGAAATGTTTGCTTTGTTCGGTAATGTCCATCATTTATGTCCAAATAGCTATTTTTGTTAGCGTGTTTGGTAAACAAATCCAAAGTCAGAAAGCGCGTTCACTAAAAGCTGACGAAATGTCAAAAGGTTCAGTAACAGTCAGTAGAAACATGTCAAACGAAGTATTGAATCAATCTTCAGAATGTTTTTAACATAAATCTTCAGTAATGTTCCATCCGGAGAATTACATTGACTTCAGATATGCGATGGAATAGAGCTCCCTCTCATTTGAACGCGCATGGTCAGAGCATGGCCAGGTCATGGTAGACCTGACTATTTCCTATCTCCTTCGGCCCCACTTCACAGTAGAGGCATCAGACAAGGTTCTACAGACTCTTGACATCTAGTGGAAGCCGTAGGAAGTGCATACTCATCCATATCCCACTGTTTGTTCAATAGGGGCTGTGTTGGAAATCTACCAACCTCAGAATTCCCACTTCCTGTTTTTCTCAGGTTTTTGCCTGCCATATGAGTTATGTTATACTCACAGACATCATTCAAACAGTTTAAGAAACTGCAGAGTGTTTTCTATCCGATACAAATAATAATATGCATATATTAGCAACTGGGACTGAGGAGCAGGCAGTTTACTATGGGCACCTCTGTGCACCTTTCATCCAAGCTACTCAATACTGCCCCTGCAGCCATAATAAGTTAATGCCAGTGGCAGGTCATTGGTAAAAATAGAAAAGAGAAGAGGTTCTAGAGAACTGCCCTGTGGTACACCACACTTTACATGTTCGACATTAGAGAAGCTTCCATTAAAGAAAACCCGTTGAGTTCTATTAGATAGATAGCTCTGAATACATGACATGGCAAGGGTTGAAAAGCCATTCAACAACAGGTTATAACATCAAAGGCTGCACTGAACTCTAACAGTAAAAAATCAAATCAAATGTTATTGGTCACATACACATGGTTAGCAGATGTTATTGCGAGTTTAAAGAAATGCTTGTGCTTCTAGTTCCGGCAGTACAGCAGTAATATAGTAATAAGTAATATAAAATTCCACAACAACTACCTAATAGACACAAATCTAAGTAAAGGGATGGAATAAGAATATATACATGTAAATATATGGAGGAGCAATGACTGAGTGGCATAGGCAAGATGCAATAGATGATATAAAATACAGTATATACATATGGGATGAGAAATGCAATATATTTAAACATTATTAAAGTGACTAGTGATCCATTTATTAAAGTGGCCAATGATTTCAAGTCTGTACGCAGGCAGCAGCCTCTCTGTGCTAGTGATGACTGTTTAATAGTCTGATGGTCTTGAGATAGAAGCTATTTTTCAGTCTGTCGGTTCCAGCTTGGATGCACTTGTACTGACCTCACCTTCTGGATGGTAGCGGGGTGAACAGGCAGTGGCTCGGGTGGTTGTTGTCCTAAATGATCTTTTTGGCCTTCCTGTGACATCGGGTGCTGTAGGTGTCCTGGAGGGCAGGCATTCTACCCCCGGTGATGCGTTGTGCAGACCTCACCACCCTCTTAAGGGACCTGCGGTTGTAGGCGGTGTAGTTACCGTACCAGGCGGTGATACAGCGTGACAGTATGCTCTCAATTGTGTGTCTGTAAAAGTTTATGAGGGTTTTAGGTGACAAACCAAATTTCTTCAGCCTCCTGAAGTTGAAGAGGAGCTGCTGCGCTGTTGCGCCTTCTTCACCACCCGATGCACCATTTATTGTCAACACAGCAGTCTATTGACTAATTGTTAATCAGTTTTGTAACTGTGTGGGTGGACCATTTCAGTTTGTCCTTGATGTTTATACTGAGGAACTTAAAACGTTCCACCTTCTCCACTGCTGACCCGTCGATGTGGATAGGGGGGTCCTCCCTCTGCTGTTTCCTGAAGTCCACAATCATCTCCTTCATTTTGTTGACGTTGAGGGAGAGGTTGTTTTCCTGACACTACACTCCGAGTGCCCTCACTTCCTCCCTATAGGTTGTCTCGTCATTGTTGGTGATCAAGCCTACTACTGTTGTGTTGTCTGCAAACTTGATGATTGAGTTGGAGGTGTGCAAGGCCATGCAGTCATGGGTGAACAGGGAATACAGGAGGGGGCCGAGCACACACCCTTGTGGGGCCCCAGTTTTGAGGTTCAGTGAAGTGTAGTTGTTTCCCACCTTCCCCACCTGGGGGCGGCCCGTCAGGAAGTCCAGGACCCAATTGCACAGGGCGGGGTTGAGACCCAGGGCCTCAAGCTTAATGATGAGCTTGGAGGGTACTATGGTGTTGACTGCTGAGCTGTAGTCAATGAACAGCATTCTTACATAGGTATTCCTCTTGTCAAGATGGGATAGGGCAGTGTGCAGTGTGATGGTGCTTGCATCGTCTGTGGACCTATTGGGGCAGTATGCAAATTGAAGTATCAAGTTCTCTCAACCAATCATAAGTAATTTGTGTCAGTGCAGTACATGTTGAGTTCCCTTCTCGATAAGTATGCTGAAAGTCTGTTGTTAATTTGTTTACAGAGAAATAGCATTGTATTTGGTCAAACACAATTCTTTCAGCAGTTTGCTAAGAGCTGGCAGCAAGCTTATAACCAGTAAATAACCAGTAAAGACTGCTTTACCACTGTTGGGTAGCGGAATTACTTTGGCTTCCATCCAAGTTTGAGGACAAGTATTTTCCTCTAGGCTCATATTAAATATATGACAGATAGGAGTGGCTATAGGAGTCAGCTACAATCCTCAGTAGCTTTCCATCTAAGTTGTCAATGCCAGGAGGTTTGTCATTATTGATCGTTAACAATCATTTTTACACCTCTCCCACACAAACTTTACAAAATTCAAACTTGCAATGTTCATATTTTTTTATTTGTCTTTTTATGCATGAATATGATGGCTCACTGTTTGTTGTTGGCATTTTCTGCCTAAGTTTTCCCAGTTGGCAAATTAATAAATCATTAAAATATTTGGCAACATCAAATGGTTTTGTGATGAATAAGTAATCTGAATCGATGAAAGATGGAGCTGAATTTGTCTTTCTGCCCATAATTTCATTTAAAGCACACCAACGTTTTTTCCCACCATTCTTTATACCATTGATCTTGGCTTCATCATACAGTTTCTTCTTCTTTTTGTTGAGTTACATAATTAGTTTCATAATTTCTCAATATGCAGTAAGTCAGACAGACTTATTAGCCACTCCTTTTGCTCCATCTCTTTCAACCATACAGTTTTTCAATTCCTCATCAATCCATGGAGCCTTAACAGTTCTAACAGTCAGTTTCCTAACTAAGCAGTTTCCTAACTAAGCATTACAGGGATATGGCTCTGAATATATAGAGCATCACCTTCCCCATAAGCGTTTCTGTCTCTTCTATAGATGTTATATCCTTGTATTGCTACTGATGTATCATCAAATTAATAATCTAAGTGAGTCTCAGAATAGGCTAACATATGAATGTTATCTGATCTTAGCAATTTATTGATTTCATTAACCTTATTTATAAGGCTACATATATTAATATGGGCAATGTTCAGCCCTTTCCTGGGTAGCTTATCAGAGATAGACATTATATGGAAAAGATCAAACAAAGCAAGAGAGAAAAAAAAACATTCAGCAGTCCATTAATCAATTGGTGTGTGTGTGTGTGCTGCGGGGTTGGAGCTATGAACCCACAGACTTGGATCTCTCATCCCTTCCAGGCTTCTTCCAGGGTTCGCCCAGGTCTCATGTGGGGATTCTGCAATTCCGTCCACAACCACGTTGTTCCGCCTTGATTGTCCCTTGAGATTTACCCGTCATTGTTATCATGGATTCACACACAGAACTGATGCCCTCTCTCAATGACTTACAGATTGCTGTCATCTTGCCGTTCTCCTGTTTCACCTCGTCGAGCTGACCCTGGGAGAACTGCAAACTGTTCTTCAGGTCCTGGACTCATTTTTTAGTTTAAAAGATCCCTCACCTGTGATAGGGAGACACCACTGTCCTCAACAATACTCCTGCCGGCTTTGGTCTTTGTCATCGTAGCTAGCAATGTAGGTTACGCTGTCACTTCTCGCAGTTCCACACATGGCAGGTCACAGGGAACACAAAAACAGCAGGGATCTAGACAGCCACAAACCCGGGACAATCCGCGGTCCCAGCCACAATGGCTAACCACGTCGCGGGCTACATTCAAGTCCTCAATGTACCCTGCTAGCTTGATAGGCAGCTATTAAGCAGCTAGGCTAGCTGCTACGCCAAATAGCTCCTCAGACCCGGCCTTGGTTGGCAGGATCACTGGACAGAGAGTAGCAGTCCCAGTAACTGATGTCAAATGCGTCGCGGTATCCAAACTAAAAACTTAGCTAGCTACGAAGAAACTTTCCAATACACTTTCAAAACAACAAACTTCTCAAAACAACAAACCAAGTTCTCCCTTGTTCCGCGTTCAACAAGATGTGTTCAACAGGAACTTATAGAGAGACTTATAGAGAGATTGTCACGCCCTGGCCTTAGTATTATTTGTTTTCCTTTATTATTTTAGTTAGGTCAGGGTGTGACATGGGGAAGGTATGTGTTTTTTGTATTGTCTAGGGTGGTTGTATGGTTTAGGGGGTTAAGTAGAGTAGATGGGTTAGTGTTTAGTGTAGGTGTCTAGCTGTGTCTATGGTTGCCTGAATGGTTCTCAATCAGAGACAGATGTCATTAATTGTCTCTGATTGGGAGCCATATTTAAGACAGCCATAGGCACTAGGTTTATGTGGGTAATTGTCTGCATTGAACGTTTGTAGCTTGTGTGTGCACTGACGTTTGTAGCTTCATGGTCGTTTGTTGTTTTGTTTCAGTTTATGTATAGTGTTTGTTTCGTGTTTTCTCTCTCTTCTCAATAAAGAAGATGTATTTTCCACACGCTGCGCCTTGGTCCACTGTCTTTCAAGAAGACGAACGTGACAGAGATCCTTGATGAAAACCTGCTCCAGAGCAAACAGGACCTGACTGGGGGAAAAGTTCACCTAAGCACACAGCCAAGACAACGCAGGAGTGGCTTCGGGACAAGTCTCTGAATGTCCTTGAGTGGCCCAGCCAGAGCCCGGACTTGAACCCGATCAAACATCGCTGGAGAGACCTGAAAATAGCTGTGCAGCAACACACGCGATCCAACCTAACAGAGCTTGAGAGGATCTGCAGAGAAGACGGAGAGAAACTCCCCAAATACAGGTGTGCCAAATTTGTAGTATCATACCCAAGACGACTCAAGGCTGGAATCACTGCCAAAGGTGCTTCAACAAAGTACTGAGTGAAGGGTCTGAATACTTATGTAAATGTGATATCAGTTTTTAAATTGTATAAATAAAAACGTGTTTTTATGGGGTATTGGGTCATTATGGGGTATTGTGTGTAGATTGATGAGGGAAAAAACAATTTAATACATTTTAACGTAACAAAATGTGGAAAAAGTTGAGGGATCTGAATACATTCCAAATGCACTGTATATAGACATATACTGTATGTAGAAAAGGTCCATGGAGTTGGTGGAATAATCCTTTAATTCATGGCCACTTACTCAGCTGGGCCAGGGGCGCTTTAATTAGGCCAGGTGGCAATGACAGATCTCATCCACACATAGGCGGAAATCCCAGGGGGGACGGGGGGGACACGACCCCCCCATCCTGGGGAAAATATGATTTGTCCCCCCCAATATATCACTGTAAACATAACTATGTAATTTCAATAATATTAATAATACGCAATGAAAGCACTTGTACTGATTATAGACACTTAATAGCGCGTTTTTAAATTTCACAAGATTGCGACCCCCCCGCCCTTTGCCTCACAATGGTTTGATCCACTGCCAGTTCTTTAGCTGGCAAGGTAATAGAGGGCTCGTATCTACTGTCCGAAAGGCACTCAATGTACGTAAGTGACGTGAGGTAATCCAGTCATTCGCGCCTTAGCAATGTATATATTTTTTTCATGTTGCAGGGTTCACACACTAGCTGAATTTGCAGAGCTAGCGCGCAAACTAAAGCAAACATTAACTATCAAGCTAGTTAGTACCTATTCCATTTATGTGGCGTCGTCAAAGATGGAATATTTGCTATCGTCAGTTTATTCCAAGATTAGCATGCAGCTGTAGTGCTTCAAAGTCCGTGTGATAAGGTTAGCGATAAACTGAAGTCCAAACTGAACAAAACTACACTCTCTTATACCATTGTCTTAAATATATTTAATGGTCTCGTTGCAAAAGCTAAATTGTCGCTAGTGAATTTTTTATTTTTTTCACCTTTAACCAGGTAGCAAAGATTATAGCAAACACCACAGAAACGGAATTGGTGCTCGCTAGCTTTGCAAATTCAGCTATTGTTGGAAGCCTGCCAATATGAAACAAACTATGTTAAAATTTCAAAACGTTGCAGCATGTGTTGTGTAAATGTGTGTGTGCAGCTAGACCGGTCAGCCAGCCAGCCAGGTAGAAAAATGTCAGAAAAAAAGTAAAAAGACGTTCATAAGATGTTCATAAGAAAGAAGTGAAATGCTAATGGAAATATTTCACAATGATGTCATTAGGCAGAGCAGGCAACAGATGGCACACAGACAGCAGAGCTGGGGACAGATATGCAGGGACAGACTGGCAGAGACAGGGAGTCTCAGGTAAGTTTGTTGAGTCTTTGTTTGGCAACATTATGAAAGGTTCTCAATTTTTTTGATTTGTAAAATAGGGACATAATTGGAAAATGCCATGAATACCCCCACTCTCAATTTAAACTGGTGACTGAACCAAGATTTGTTTAAGGCAATGGTATTGCTGTTGTGATTAATTGTGTAGTTTTGGGTACCGGTAGTTAGGAGTACAGCAAACACCTTATTTCTTTTCTAGGAGACAGACTGTGAGTCAGTGAGGGTGGTGAAAGGGAAAGAGCCAAGGAGAGAGACTTGAGGACAGTGTCACAGCCACGGCAGGACCAGGTGTCACCCTTGTTGCCAGCAGCACCAGTATAGGGGACAGTGGCACAGCATCATCCAGTTACCTCAGTGATGACACAAAACCATATCAGCCACACCCACAATTTATAGAACCGCAAACTCTTGCAAACGTTTCAAGAGAGAGGAACACTGCACTGATAAGGAACATTGCTATAACTATTATTATTAGTAGTATTATAATGATTTAAACAAGTTGGGACAACCCTTCAGTTAACTACTGTACCTAACAATTATCCAGTAGTAGTGATTATGGTCCCTCAATATACATTTAACATATTACAACATAGTCTATGTGTTACAGCACTACTTTTGGTGTCCCCCTCAGGAATTGCTCTTGAGAAAATTTAATGTAATTGTCCCCTCCAAGGTTGATATCAGATTTTCGCCCCTGCATCCACATAAAAGGAGGAAAACGGCATCGCCTGATCTCGCTGCTTTCTCTTCCTTATCTCCTTCTGCTCGAGAAGTTCTGTGCGTCCATGATTCCACGTAAGTCCACCGACTCTGTTACCTTTCATCTGAACTATCTGTTGCGATCGGGAAAGTGGGCCGTCAGTTATTGTTTATAGTTATTAACGCGCAGCGCGGCTTGGAGCGCACGCTTCAAACATATGGTGTAATGTGAATGGTCAATGATCGCGGCCCTACGGATCATCATAGGCCAATTATGCAATCGATATGGTTAATATGTAATGAAATTAATTGCATGTACACATGAAGACAATTGAAAGGGTGAAATGAGAAACGTCATTGTTATCTGATCGACTTTGATATCAAACTAAAGGGGATTATAGCTTGAATGACCATTCACTGTTTGTATTCTTTCATGATTTATGATAAATAGCTAGGAGCCTAAATGACTCACGGGTGATTACTATTGACTTCATAATGAACTGGATTGTTGAATTCCCTAATTATGTTAATAATGAATGATTGTTATGATTTGATCTTTGATTATGAATTTGATTGGATACTTGTTATTTGTTTTCTTTGTTATGCAGCACAGACTACTCAGTAAATATACCACTTTATGGTTAAAGGAATTCCTGCCTCAGTCTCATCCATTCTTCTGACACGTGACCACCTGTTCACCTTCACTGTCAGTCATCCTACCTGTCCAGCTACCCACACAGATTCCACTAATCTTTCACTGTACATACATACACATTCAGTACCGGTCTAAAGTTTGGAGAAACCTACTCATTCAATGGTTTTTCTTTATTTTTACAATGTTTTACATTGTAGAATAATAGTGAAGACATCAAAACTATGAAAAAACACATATGGAATCACGTAGTAACCAAAAAAAAGTGTTAAACAAAACAAAATATACTTGACATTCTTCAAAGTTTCCACCCTTTGCCTTGATGACAGCTTTGCACACTCTTGGCATTCTCTCAACCAGCTTCATGAGGTAGGTGTGCCTTGTTAAAAGTTCATTTGTGGAATTTCTTGAAAGACAAACACACTTATGAGTAGACTAAAACAACTGGACACACACACACACACAAAAAGGAGAGGAAGGTAATGTTTTCCGGGATGTTCTTCCTCAGAGAGAGCAGAGGGAGAGTAGCAGGTTAGCGCCCTCGCACACTAACCTCTTCAGAACAGACACACAGACCCTTACTAACATTAATAGCATGTAGCAAGTCTAACATTGTTACAGTAAATTAATTAATAATGTTAATTATTAGATAGCAGATTAATAGAAATAAGTTCAAGGGTGAACTCTTATTTTTAAGGGAGAGGTTGTGCATTTGGCCAATGACAGACCTTCCACATTTAACCCCACCCACTTGTGAATATCAAAATATCATGTTTTTTGTTTCATCTGAAAAAAACAAGGTCACAACAACCAATGTGTTTTGTGAACAATTTAAATAAAAAAATTGAAAAAGAAAGAAAAAACGTTGCTGACATTTCCGTTTTACATCAGAAAACCATTGTCTAAGATGTACACGGACCGGGTCACAACCTTGAGTATCTGGCATGACAATAAAAAAGTAACCACGGGAAGTACGTTGGCCATTTTAATTCATAAACATTAGGCCTCTACTCTCTGTAAAATTCACACTCACCTTATTGGAAAAAATGCGGTCACACACGATAACTTAAATGTATTAGTTGGAGGACATGTTTAATGTTGCCTTGTTTATTAGTACAACGAAAATGTGTATTCCATCTGTCACAGTACCCAACCCTGTGACATACTATTCACGCAACAGTCTGGGAGCATCAGGTAAGCCTCAGAGCAGTACCCAGGTAGCAGTTCAGGGGTTTATGTGCCTTGCTCAAGGCCACAATGGCAGAAGGGGTTGGAACCAGACCTGGATAAATAGTATATTCTAAATACTCTAACTAGCTGTGGTCGATGATTGAGCTTTCCTGGAACAATGGGACCACTGTAATAGTCCCAAAAGGGCAAACCACATCTTTCTGGCACTCCACTCCAGACAGACTCAATACTATTTGTGTAAAGGTTGTCGTAGTCGTTCTCCTCCTCAGACGAGGAGGAGCATGGATCGGACCAAGATGCGGATTGGTAAGTATTCATGATTTAATGGCAAACCAACAAACACTACAAATTAACAAAACAACAAACGGGACTAACCTGCAACAGTCCTGTGTGGCCCAAACGCTGACACAAGAACAAACACCCACAAAACACCAGTGAAACCCTGGCTGCCTTAGTATGACTCTCAATCAGAGACAAACGATACACACCTGTCTCTGATTGAGAATCATACCAGGCCGAACACAAAAAGCCAACATAGAAATAGAAACCTAGACCAACCCACCCAACTCACGCCCTGACCAACTAAAACAAATACATAACAAAGGAAAACAGGTCAGGAACGTGACAATTTGAACTCAGGTCAGAGCAATTGATGGCATTGTAATGTGTTCAGAAACCTTGCCTGATACCTGAAGACATGTATTAGCTCCAATCAAATCAATCACGTTTATTTTATGAAGCCCTTTTTACATCAGTGGTGATCAGAAGGTGCTTTACAGATACCCTGCCTAACACCCATTGAGCCAGAAGCTTATGCCTTGGCTTTAGCTCAGCAGAGTCTAATACAGCCTTGTGGTGCACAGGACTAATCCAGTCAGCAACACCAGCAACAATACTGCTACTAAATACTGTAATGAAAAAATTACTTATTCTGGTATTTTTTGAATTATTTTTAAATATTAGGTTGTTATGGCACCTTTAACATTCACAAAGTGTTACCCAAATTATTTAGATAAGCAATTTGGGTGAGTTTCTTTCAACATGTGAGTATCACTTGTGAACCTGTACATCCCTGAGAGTGATGCCTGACTCAACATGTCTAATTGTTACTATCAGAACCTTCTTGACTAAGGACTGCTTATATGGATGTAATGTGTGTGCGTTCCCGTTGTACTTGCTAGGTGCAAACACAACACAAGTTTTAGAGTATGTTTATCTTTGAGGGTGTGACTTTTTAGGGTGTGACCAGATTTAAGACTCATATTGTATACCAACCTACGTAGAGACAGTGCTTGGAAAGAAGATATTTATATTCATATGACATTTCACATTCATTAAATCCCGAGGCATGGTCCGTGTCCAATATCTGTATTGCCTACTACTTACTAAAAGTACATACTTCTGTGTACTAATCGTACTACATATTATTTAGAACATACTGTTTAGTAAAACATATGCAGTAAGCAATGAATATCAACATACTAAGTTTCTTCATACTGCGAAGGAATCTAATGCGTGATTTCCCGCCATTTGTTCATTTTGGTATCATCAGCTGTTGAATGTATGCATTTAAAGTATACACATGTTTTACCAGTGTCTGCAATGTGTTTCATGAGACACTTGTTCTACAACACCTTGCTATGAAAGTAGCTTGCAACTTGAAGTTATGTAATTTCATGTAAAGACAAAACATTTTCTGCTGTAATATTGATGTGCTTATAAAGACAGTATGCCTACACTTTACCTAGCAACAATACAAATAAGTTCTGTGTAGAGGAGAACCACAGATAGAACAAGGAGCATAAAAATCTTCGGTACAACTTCAGCTGTCCCAGAAATAGCATGGCATTCAATTCTATTTCTATGGTATTTTCTAAGGATTTGGCTGTCTAACCACATAACGACAATCACAGGTCTCTGGGTGAGGTTCTGTCTTCATGTACGTACAGGTGCAGTCAGGTGGCAGGAGGGGTGGAGTGCATGACACTTCACCCTGGATATGACACTGGATATGACAGTTTCCCTCAAGCCATGGGTCCAGCAGTAGCCTACAAAGCAATAAGAGAAAAGTGCAAATTGCTGAATTTATGTAGATATTCTAAACAAAGTATTTTGATAACTTTCAAGTGCAACGGTTCCATGTAGAATAAACCACCCTTATTGTTCTGCTAATACAACAATGTGCAAATATTATAATTGTCTTTCAAACCAATACAGATACAGTACCTATTAGCATTTATTTCTGGTGGTAGACGTTAGTCGTCATCCCTTCATTCGGTGTCCCATATAAGACAGTTTCCTGACATGCTTGAAGAACACACTCATTTGTAATAGGTCAGTAGCTGTCACTATTTCCACATTCAAAACAACTGGAGAACTGGGCACTTAGAAAATAATGGGAGAAACTCCCCAAATACAAATGTGCCAAGCTTGTAGTACCATATTCAAGAAGACTTAAGGCTGTAATCGCTGCCAAAGGTGCTTTAACAAAGTACTGAGTAAAGGGTCTGAAAACTTGTGTAAATGTGATATTTCAGGTTTTTATTTTATATAAATTAGCAAAAAATTCAAAAAACCTGTTTTTGCTTTGTTATTATGGGTACATTGTGTAGATTGATGAGGGCAAAAAAATGTAAATACATTCTAGAAGTCTGTAACGAAATGTGTAAAAAGTCAAGGGGTCTGAATACTTTCTGAATGCACTGTGTAGCGAATGTGCCCACTCTGGTATTGGCACGTGTGCTCTAGCTAACAGCTAGCAGATACATTGTGGGTATAGCCTACATCAGGGGTATTCAACTTTTACTCTAAGAGGTCCAGAGCCTGCTGGTTTTCTGTTCGCCCTGATAATTAAGTGCACACACCTGGTGTCCCTAATTCAGTCCCTGATTAGAGGGGAACAATGAAAAAAATGCAGTGGAGCTGGCTTCGAGGTCCAACTGCAGCATCAATCATGTCACCAGAATAAGGCCATCGATATTTATTGAAAGGAGAATCATACTCATCACTGTGCACTTTCACCACACTGTGAAGTACATCATAACTTATTTAATTTGTAGTCTAATAAACTGCATGCTTTCCCGAGTTGTATTGGGAGAACCACACAACATATCATCACATGAATCCAAGATGAATTCTTTTTTACGTACTTTACTCGCATAAAAAGGGAAGCACTGCTCACACAGCCGCGAGCTGCCCAGTGACACCGGCCAATTAGACAAGCTAAATTACTTCTCTGCTCACTTCGAGGCAAGCAACACTGAAGCATGCATGTTAGCTTCAGCTGTTCCGGACGACTGTGTGATCACTCTCACCGTAGCCGATGTGAGTAAGACCTTTAAACAGGTCAACAATCACAAGGCTGCAGGGACAGACAGATTACCAGGACGTGTAGTCTGAGCATGCGCTGACCTACTGGCAAGTGTCTTTACTGACATTTTCAAACGGTTCCTGACTGAGTCTAATACCAACATGTTTCAAGCAGACAACTATAGTCCCTGTGCCCAAGAACACTAATGTAACCTTCCTAAATGACTACCGACCCATAGCACTCATGTCTGTAGCCATGACGTGCTTTGAA
The DNA here is from genome assembly GCF_029448725.1 of Salvelinus fontinalis. Classification (NCBI taxonomy): domain Eukaryota; kingdom Metazoa; phylum Chordata; class Actinopteri; order Salmoniformes; family Salmonidae; genus Salvelinus; species Salvelinus fontinalis. The sequence continues at coordinate 112,668 of NW_026600489.1, forward strand.
AGGCTGATCATGGCTCACATCAACACCATCATCCCAGAAACCCTAGACCCACTCCAATCTCAATACCGCCCCAACAGATCCACAGATGATGCCATCTCTATTGCACTCCCCACTGCCCTTTCCCACTTGGACAAAAGGAACACCTACGTGAGAATGCTATTCATTGACTACAACTCAGCGTTCAATACCATAGGATGAGATGAGACAGCCTATAGGGAGAAGGTCAGAGACCTGGTCATGTGGTGCCAGGAAAACAACCTCTCCCTCAACGTGATCAAGATAAAGGAGATGACTGTGGACTACAGGAAAAGGAGGACCGAGCACGCCCCCATTCTCATAGACGGGGCTGTGGTTGAGCTCTTCAATTTCCTTGGTGTCCACATCACCAACAATCTATCATTGTCCAAACACACCAAGACAGTCATGAAGAGGGCACGGCAAAAACTATTCCCCCATGGGTCTACAGATCCTCAAAAAGTTCTACAGCTGCACCATCGAGAGCATCCTGAGTGGTTGCATCACTACAGAGGGTAGTGCATACGGCCCAGTACATCACTAGGGCCAAGCTTCCTGCCAACCAGGACATCTATCCAGGACCCGTTAAACCTCTGTGAAGTGGATTATTTCTATAGAACTCCTTCCTGCTTATAGGATGGCTACTTGCGACAGTAAACAAAACACATATACAGGTAGAAATGTATTCATTTAGAGAAAACTTGTCATCTTGCGAAGAGCAACATCCCCAGTCAGTGTGTCAGTGTTTTGACCAATGATATACTTTTTTTTGCACACATCCCAACTAACGATTTGCAGTGACCCAATCGTAACGAATCCTAACTTGTATTTATCAGATGTGAATTGTACAACTTACCCTTACACAACACTATTTGGATATGTGAAATGTGATTTCAAGTTTCTGATTATTTATTGTTGTCTTAGGCATTGCCATCCTCCAATAACTAGACACACCCTAAACAGTACTGGTTGATTTAAAACTTGTTTGGTTTGTCATTAGATTTCATAATATAAGATGACATGTTAGTTTAAGAGTTGACTCACTCCCTGACATTTCCCTGACTTCTACTATGACGCTGAAAGGTGTTCTAATTTCATTGAATCTGTTCTATTGAACATGCCATTACATCCACGATAAGGAACATCCTCCTTGTTTTATGTGTGAATGCCATGGTATGACATGAAAGATGAACAGTACATGCTTAGTTTATATTATAATTTTGTAGATGCTTTTTTTGAAAGCGAACCACAGTAGAGCATGCATATATTTTGTGTGAAGTACTCTAGTGGGAACCGACCCTGGCATTGCAAGCTCCACACTCCACATAATGGTACATAATGGCTCTTGGAAAACTTGTAATGATAGTTTTCACCAATTCAGACATATAAGACTGCATTTTCAATGTATTTGGACCGGGCCTGTGTTGAACAATAACTAACCAGAACCTGATCATTTGGCGCCCTCTTGCTGTAGAGTCAAAATATGACTACAATAGTGAAGTATTCTGACTGAAGTCACAAGCTCTGCTGATCCGCTACTGCGTAGCAACCAAGCGGTGCCATCAGCCCTGGTCTGCCCTAGAAAGCCTATGTAAATTACAATCGTCAGAGCGGTCAAAGTTGTTGTGATTCTACCAACAACGACAAGAAACTGTCATGTGGGGAATTTGACTGATTTCATGTCAATGTAACGTTAAATATGTCTACATTTGGCTAGCTAGCTAAACAACTGTAACGATGTTTTGAGAGACAAGTGCTCATTGTGCAAACGTATTTTTGGTTGCACGTTGATAACAGGGGTTCTTAAACTTTTTCACCCTGGGACCCAAATTAGAAATTCTGTTTTCCTGAGACCCAAGCTTATGAAAATATGCAACTATACGTAAATACTGGTACATTTTATTGCCCTTAAGCCAAAAACAAATAACAATGAAATACCCTTATAAATAGCTATGCGTATTTATTTTTTTACCATTAAAAACACTCTACATCTGTCTAGGTTGGAACTGTTGTTGTTAAAATACAATAAATAATTTTACATTTTAACTGGAATAAACTCATTGATCACATCACACAGGTTGAGTTTTTGATAGTGCAACCCTAAGTAACAGTACAGATGAAAAAAATAAACTAAAGTATTGTTGAAAAAAAGTCTAGGTTAGAACTGTCGCTGTTAAAATACAATATATATTTTTTATTCTGAACTGTAATAAACTGATTGATCAAATCACACAGGTTGTCTATTCTGGGTTTTTGACAGCGCAACACGGAGGTCATGTTCAGCATTGAGTCTGTTTCTGTACTTGTTTTTTAAGTATGCCAGAGTTGAGAACCCTGAGTCGCGTAGATACAGTACCAGTCAAAAGTTTGGACACACCTACTCATTCCAGGTTTTTTTTTATTTTTTACTATTTTTAACATTGTATTATAATAGTAAAGACATCAAAACTATGAAATTACACATATGGAATCATGTAGTAACCAAAAAAAGTGTTAAATCCAAATATGTTGTATTTTTGAAATTCTTCAAATTGCCAACCTTTGCCTTGATGACAGATTTACACACTCTTGGCATTCTCTCAACCAGCTTCACCTGGAATGCTTTTCCAACAGTCTTGAAGGACTTCCCACATATGCTGAGCACTTGTTGGCTGCTTTTCCTTCACTCTGCGGTCCGACTCATCCAAAACTATCTCAATTTGGTTGAGGTCGGGGGATTGTGGAGGCCAGGTCATCTGATGCAGCACTTCATCACTCTCCTTCTTGGTAAAATATATCTTACACAGCCTAGAGGTGTGTTGGGTCATTGTCCTGTTGAAAAACAACTGATAGTCCCACTAAGCTCAAACAAGATGAGATGGCGTATCGCTGCAGAATACTGTGGTAGCCATGCTGGTTAAGTGTGCCTTGAATTCTAAATAAATCACAGACAGTGTCACCAGCAAAGCACCATATCACCTCCTCCTCCATGCTTTACGGTGGGAAATACACATGCAGTGATAATCCGTTCACCCACACCGCGTTTTACAAAGACACGGCAGTTGGAACCAAAAATCTCCAATTTGGACTCCAGACCAAAGGACAAATATACACCGGTCTAATGTCCACTGCACGTGTTTCTTAGCCCAAGCAAGTCTCTTCTCCTTATTGGTGTCCTTTAGCTGTGGTTTCTTTGCAGAAATTCGACCATGTAGGCCTGATTCACAGTCTCATCTGTTGATGTTGAGATGTCTGTTACTTGAACTCTGTGAAGCATTTATTTGGGCTGCAATTTCTGAGTCTGGAAACTCTAATGAACGTATCCTCTGCAGCAGAGGTAACTCTTGGTCTTCCATTCCTATGGCAGTCCTCATGAGAGCCAGTTTTTATTTTACCTTTATTTAACTAGGCAAGTCAGTTAAGAACAAATTCTTATTTTCAATGACGGCCTAGGAACAGTGGGTTATCTACCTTATTCAGGGGCAGAACAACAGATTTTTACCTTGTCAGCTCGGGGATTCAAACTTGCAACCTTTCGGTTACTAGTCCAACGCTCTAACTACTAGGGTTAGTGATCGGTTGAAGAGCATGCATTTAGTTTTACTTGCATTTAAGAGCAGTTGGAGGCCACGGAAGGAGAGTTGTATGGCATTGAAACTCGTCTGGAGGGTTGTTAACACAGTGTCTAAAGAAGGGACAGAAGTATACAGAAATGTGTCGTCTGCGTAGAGGTGGATCAGAGAATCACCAGCAGCAAGAGCGACATCATTGATGTATACAGAGAAGAGTCAGCCCGAGAATTGAACCCTGTGGCACCCCCATAGCAACTGCCAGAGGTCTGAACAACAAACCCTCTGATTTGACACACTGAACTCTATCAGAAAAGTAGTTGGTGAACCAGGCGAGGCAATCATTTGAGAAACCAAGGCTGTTGAGTCTGTCAATAAGAATGTGGTGATTGACAGAGTCGAAAGCCTTGGCCAGGTCGATGAATACGGATCAGTAGGTGTTTTTACCGGTAGTGTATTTGCATAAACTCTTCAGAGTTGTGTTCTGTGGGTGTAACCGAGTAGACTGATACCCCATTTCATTGCTTCATAATCATTGCTTAACAATCCAACCTTGTTTAACATTATCTAGTCTAAATATGGCATGATTCCACCAATTCTAAACTTCTGCATCACTTTCAAATAGGTACTTTTATTTTGAAGGTAAACCTCAAATTACACTATTGTGCCTAATCCTTATTGTGGCTAGCTTCACAACATATAACCCGGTCCGGTCGAGCATCACTAGCCAGATGAAGCTAGCTGACTGCTTTTAACGCTAGCTTTGGGCAACAGGGCTAAGTAGCTGCCTAGCTATTTATTTTCATGAACTGAAGTTTAATTTCATTAGGTGAACAACAAGTGGCTACCTAGCTAATACTTACTCACAAGGATTCCTAAATCATTGCTAAGAATAATGAAAATGATTGCAGTTTCAACTGGTCATTGTTTTCAGGCTGGTTGTATTGGTGCTCGCTAGGTACCAAGCTAAAGCTAACTACCCCAAAAGTTGCTAATAACATTTGCATCAAAATATATTTGCTAACATGTTTGATCCTGCTCGTTTGATCCTGATCTTATTTCAAATGCTAAAAGACATTGTTCCATTCAGTCAAACAAATAATGACTTATTACCAACGCAGCATTGTAACTACATCGTGGCCAAGGAGTGTGCTTGTTTGCAATCTTTTATTTATTTTTTACAGCAGCTTGGACAGTGCTACTGATCGTAATGTTGGCGCTTGGCTTTGCACGTGCAAATTAGGCACACACAACAATACAACTTTTTTATTTGACATGTAAAATTAAAACCTTATTTGACTCATCAAATAGTGTTATTTGACATGTCTTTTTTGACATGCAAAGAACCAAATGGCTTTCCAAAGTCAACAATCTAAACCAACTGCCAACCCAGTCTGTTTTTCCCCATAGTTGCTTAGGTTGTGTTGCTAAACAACCATTAAGGTTGACTCTCAGGCAGGATGAAAATGACTACATCGACCATGATCCTTTGCTTGTTATGGCCACTTTCACCATGATTCTTAGCAATTGTTTTGTGCCATTTAGCAACATGAATCCTGAGATAGTAGAGAAAGGAATCACATTAGGCAATGAATAATTCAATATATTGTCCACACAGCACCGTCGACCAATCGCGTTCTTATCCTCTCTGTCCTGAGCTACCTCTCTGTCCTGAGCTACCTCTCTGTCCTGAGCTATCTCCTCTATTTAGGGGGGGCCTTGGTGAAGGTTCCTAGACCAAGGTCGGGGGCGAGGGTCGCCACTCAAAGGACGCTAAGGAGGGGGCCAAAGACAGTGGTAGAGTGGTGTCCTCGTCCTGCGCCGGAGCCGCCACCGCGGACAGATGCCCACCCAGACCTTCCTCTTGAGTTTTAGGGGTGCGTTCGGAGTCCGCACCTGAGGAGGGGGGTACTGTAACGTCCTGACCAGAGTTCTTATGTGTTTTGCTTGTTTAGTGTTGGTCAGGACGTGAGCTGGGTGGGAATTCTATGTTGTGTGTCTAGTTTGTCTGTTTTTGTGTCCAGCCTAATATGGTTACCAATCAGAGACAGCTGTCAATCGTTGTCCCTGATTGAGAATCATATATAGGAGGCTTGTTTTGTGTTGGGATTTTGTGGGTGATTGTTTTCTGTCTTCTGTCTTTGTGTTCTGCACCAGATAGGACTGTTTTCGGTTTTCACATTTATTTGTTTTGTTGTTTGTAGTGTTCACATATTCTTTATTAAATTATGTTCAACACTAGCCGCGCTGCGTTTTGGTCCTCTCCTTCATCCCAGGAAGAAAACCGTTACAGTTCTCATTGTTATGCAGCATCACGTGGCTGCTAAGCTAATCACCCAATCCCTTCTCAAAGTCAGGGTATGAGTCAAGAAAACTGCCTATTTTCCGTGAAAGTATATACTGACTAAAGTGGAAAAAAATGTATCAATAATTTGGGTTAGAAAAAATAAATGTGTTTATAACAAGTAATATCTTGTGTTGAGTACTTCAAGACATTGACTTTAATGTTCCAAAATTACTTTTATGATAGGTAGTAAAAAATCATGTAAAAAAAAATACCAAGTCTATATTATGGTAAGAACAGCTCAATAAGCAAAGAGAAACAACAGTCCATCAGTAATTTAAGACATGAAGGTCAGTCAATTTGGAAAATGTCAAGAACCAACAAGCGCTATGATGAAACTGGCTCTCATGGGGACTGCCACAGGAGATGAAGACCCAGAGTTACCTCTGCTGCAGAGGATAAGTTCGTTAGAGTTAACTGCACCTCAGATTGCAGCCCAAATAAATACTTTACAGAGTTCAAGTAACAGACACATCTCAACATCAACTGTTCAGAGATGACTGCATGAATCAGACCTTCATGGTCGAAATACTGTAAAGAAACCACTACTAAAGGACACCAATAAGAAGAAGAAGCTTGGAGGAGGTGTGATGGTGTGGGGGTGCTTTGCTGGTGACACTGTCTGTGATTTATTTAGAATTCAAGGCACACTTAACCAGCATGGCTACCACAGCATTCTGCAGCAATACGCCATCCCATCTGGTTTGCGCTTAGTGTGACTATTATTTATTTTTCAACTGGACAATGACCCAACATTCCTCCAGGCTGTGTAAGGGCTATTTGGAGTGCTAAATCAGAGGATCTAGCCTCCACAATCACCTGACCTCAACCCAATAGAGATGGTTAGGATGAGTTGGACCGCAGAGTGAAGGAAAAGCAGCCAACAAGTGCTCAGCATATGTGGGAACTACTTCAAGACTGTTGGAAAACCATTCCAGGTGAAGCTGGTTGAGAGAATGCCAAGAGTGTGCAAAGCTGTCATCAAGGCAAAGGGTGGCTACTTTGAAAAATCTAAAATCTATTTTTATTTGTTTAACACTTTTTTGGTTACTACATGATTCCATATGTGTTATATCTTCACTATTATTCTACAATGTAGAAAATAGTAAAAAGAAAGAAAAACCCTTGAATGAGTAGGTGTGTCCAAACTTTTGACTGGTACTGTAGATATTAAATTGTGTTAGATATTTCTGAGTGTAATGTGCCAGGTGGGACAATCTTGGCTTCCTTTGATGTTTAGATGTGCTGTCTGTAATCATACAATGTTTTCTTAATACTGATTTGCAAAGTCTTTATTACATTTGTCAAACTGTGTGATGAAGAAACAAGTACTGTATTGCAGTTGAAAATAAGTTAGTTAATAGTTAGTCAAGAGAGGAAATAACAAAACTCAAATAAATATTTGAATCTACCTTATTATACATTAAATAAATAACTGATAACCATTTTAGTCAGTGGACAGCACAGCTTGAAACCACATAAATTACATAGCTAATAAATACATAAAACATACATGCTGTTCAGCTCAGCTGTAACTTAGATTAACAATCAGATGTATAATATGAAAAATTGTACAATGCGCAAAAAACTTGTGGATTATTAAGCCCATTATGAATTTTCTTTTCATGATAAAAAAAATAGCTGCAAGCACCCAATGAAGTCTCCTGATTAGCAGATAAAGATAAATAATTGGCTCTTCTTGTGATGACAGTTGCCTACTGATGTCAGTGTTGTCACCTCAGAAGAGTCCGTTTCTGGTGGTGTACTGTACATTGTAAGATCTGCGTCTGTGCCAGCGTCTCCTTACAGCTGCACAGCAGCCACATAGCATACACTGCAAAAGAAAGATGGGGTGGCATGATTCACATGCAAAATATCATTGCAGAAATTAAACAGCTTATTGGATGAAATAATTTGTAAACTATTTTCACAGTACACATGTGAACACAAGCCTATACGTACACATAGCAGGATCCACAGGGGTACCAGAATGATAGCGATGCCACAAGGAATGATAATGGCCAAAGCCCAGCCAGGAAAACCTCCAACACTTGTGGTATTGAAAGGAGTGGTCAGCAAAAGGGTAGGAAGTGGTGTGGTGCTGGTAGTTGTTGTTGGGGCAACAGTGGTGGTCAAGAGACCTAGAATAGAAATGAAAATACATTTTAGAGGGATTATAAACTTGTAATATGTCATATAACATAGATATATAAGTGTTTTGGAGATTGAGTATTATACACGTTACATGGTGTTTGATAACTCACTGTCATAAAAAAACATAGCAATGACAACCGTATGGTAATGAAAGCAGCATACCTGAGACTTTTAAGACTTCCTGTAGAAAACGACTAGGGTGGTTGACATCGTCCTCTTTGTATACATACGTCACGTTTGCTCTGACTTCAGTGCCATAAGCACTGTGGACATAAAAATGGGTTTTGTGTGAGAGTTAAACATGTTCCCTTCATCCTGTTTAGCTGTACAAGCAGCAGCTAAATGAAATCTGCAGAAATTCTAAAGAGTGCAGTTGAGAAAGATGGGTTGGTTCAAGAATATGACGTTGTACTTACATGAAGTCGGCGATGGGAAATTGAAACTGGTTGCCGTCTGGTTCACTGAGAAGTTGACGAAGCTAAAAGGGGACAAAACATCAAGTTGTCAATTACTATCATGATCTGAACATGACCATGGATGTATCTTATGTATATAAGTACAGTATCTTACTAGTGTGTTAATTGAATCCTGTATCTGGACGTAGGTCTCATTGGTGAATGTGAGTCTATTACTTAGAGACTCCAGGGTTACATTGGTTATTTTGAAACCAAGGTTGATGGCAAATGAAGTATCTGAAAGTTCTGTGAGCAGATAAAAACATGGTCACTATAGCAACAGATCAAATGAACTGCTACAATTTAGGAGTTTCAACAACATAAAAAAAATATTCAAGAAGTATTTAGATAGCAGGAGCAGTTGAATGTGTACCTAATAAGAAATGATTTTAGAGAGTGGAAATAAATGTCTTCATGAAGCCTAATTTCTTAAACTCACTGATATAAGTTGCATTCTGGAAGGTGGTTTGAGTGGTCTTGGATTGAAGAGACAGTTGCTTCTTGATGGCACCAAGGACATCATCCTCAGTGGGGACTGGTGTTTTGAGGTTGAATATCAGTTTAACATAAACCACGGCTGTGCCAAATCTAAGAGAAAATAATAATACATGGAAAATTACATTTCCTAAAGAAAATGTGTGTGCTTGCTAGCTTGTCTTAAAGTATTTATGATTGTTAAATAAGTTATAGTATTGGCAGTCAATACGGTAGTGACTGGTTATAATTGGAAAAAGTAGGTAGATGGAAAGATTTATTGATGGATAAGGAAAGGATAGCCTGAACATATGAAAGTTGGTTCGGTCTCTCTAGCTTGAACGGTTCAAGAGTTAATATAATTTTGGGTGGGTTATTATATGCTAATTTATACTCAATTAAATTGTTTTAGTTTAGAAATTTCAGAAAATGTTAAAATATTTAGAAAAAGTATCTAAGAAATCTAGTGGTCTTGCCTTCAGCAAGCACATGAATAATAATGGATTAGATTTATATTGCGCCTTTTGACCGATTGATGTACTCAAAGAGCTTTTCTAAAGAAAGGTTAACATTTTGGATGCTTTCATTAAAACATCAGTAGTTAACGACACAAGCATGGATGTACATGGTTCATTGCTGCAAAGGTTCCTTGATTGACAAAGTGTTCATTGAATTGTATGAAATAATTATCATAAATGATGTTGCTTACCTAGTTGTTGATGTCACTGAAGTCAAAAGGGTAGGAAGTGGTGTGGTGCTGGTAGTTGTTGTTGGGGCAACAGTGGTGGTCAGGAGACCTAGAAAATAAAGGAAAATACATTTTAGAGGGATTATAAACTTGTAATATGTCATATACCATAGATATATAAGTGTTTTCGAGATTGAGTATTATACACGTTACATGGTGTTTGATAACTTACTGTCATAAAGAAAAACATAGAAATGACAACCATATGGTAACAAAAGCAGCATACCTGAGACTTTTAAGACTTCCTGTAGAAAACTACTAGGGTGGTCGACATCTTCCTCTTTGTATACATACGTCACGTTTGCCGTGATTTCAGTGCCATCAGCACTGTGGACGTGAAATGGGTTTTGTGTGAGAGTTAAACATGTTCCATTCATCCTGTTTAGCTGTACAAGCAGCAGCTAAATGAAATCTGCAGAAATTCTAAAGAGTGCAGTTGAGAAAGATGGGTTGGTTCAAGGATATGACGTTGTACTTACATGAAGTCGGCGATGGGAAATTGAAACTGTTTGCCGTCTGGTTCACTGAGAACCTTATGGAGCTAAAAGGGGACAAAACATCAAGTTGTCAATTACTATCATGACCTGAACATGACCATGGATGGATCTTATGTGTAGAAGTACAGTATCTTACTAGTCTGTTAATTGAATCCTGGATCTCGGTCTCATTGGTGAGTGTGAGTCTATTACTTAGAGACTCCTGGGTTACATTGGTTATTTTGAAACCAAGGTCGATGGCAAATGAAGTATCTGTAAGTTCTGTGAGCACACAAAAAATGGTCACAATAGCAACAGATCAAATGAAATGCTACAATTTAGGAGTTTCAACAACAACATTAAAACATTCAAGAAGTTTTTAGATAGCAGGAGCAGTTGAATGTTTACTTATTAAGAAATGATATTATAGAGTAGAAATAAATGTCTTCATTAAGCCTAATTTGTGGAACTCACTGATATAAGTTGCATTCTGGAAGGTGGTTTGAGTGGTCGTGAATTGAGGAGACAATTGCTTCTTGACGGCACCAAGGACATCATCCTCAGTGGGGACTGGTGTTTTGACCTTGAATATCAGTGTAACAAATACCCCCACTGTGCCAAATCTAAGAGAAAATAATAATACATGGAAAATTACATATCCTAAAGAAAATGTGTGTACTTGCTAGCTTGTCTTAAAGTATTCAAGGTTGTAAAATAAGTTATAGTATTGGCAGTCACCGCAGTAGTAATGGTAGTGACTGGTTATAATTGGAAAAAGTAGGTAGATTGAAAGATTTATTGATGGATAAGGATTGGATAGGATAGGATAGGATAGCCTGAACATATGAAAGTTGGTTCGGTCTCTCTAGCTTGAACGGTTCAAGAGTTTGTATTATTTTGGGTGGGTTATTATATGCTAATTTATACTCAATTAAATTGTTTTAGTTTAGAAAGTTTAGAAAATGTTAAAATAATTAGAAAAAGTATCTAAGAAATCTAGTGGTCTTGCCTTCAGCAATCACATTAATAATAATGGATTAGATTTATATTGCGCCTTTTGACCGATTGATGTACTCAAAGAGCTTTTCTAAAGAAAGGTTAACATTTTGGATGCTTTCATTAAAACATCAGTAGTTAACGACACAAGCATGGATATACATGGTTCATTGTTGCAAAGGTTCCTTGATTGACAAAGTGTTCATTGAATTGTATGAAATAATTATAATAAATGATGTTGCTTACCTAGTTGTTGATGTCACTGAAGTCAAAAGGGTAGGAAGTGGTGTGGTGCTGGTAGTTGTTGTTGGGGCAACAGTGGTGGTCAGGAGACCTTGAAAATAAAGGAAAATACATTTTAGAGGGATTATAAACTTGTAATATGTCATATAACATAGATATATTAAGTGTTTTCGAGATTGAGTATTAGACGCGTTACATGGTGTTTGATAACTCACTGTCATAAAAAAAGATAGAAATGACAACCGTATGGTAACGAAAGCAGCATACCTGAGACTTTTAAGACTTCCTGTAGAAAACTACTAGGGTGGTTGACATCTTCCTCTTTGTATACATACGTCACGTTTGCCGTGATTTCAGTGCCATCATCACTGTGGACGTGAAAATGGGTTTTGTGTGAGAGTTAAACATGCTCCCTTCATCCTGTTTAGCTGTACAAGCAGCAGCTAAATGAAATCTGCAGAAATTCTAAAGAGTGCAGTTGAGAGAGATGGGTTGGTTCAAGGTTATGACGTTGTACTTACATGAAGTTGGCGATGGGAAATTGAAACTGTTTGCCGTCTGGTTCACTGAGAACCTTATGGAGCTAAACGGGGACAAAACATCAAGTTGTCAATTACTATCATGACCTGAACATGACCATGGATGTATCATATGTGTAGAAGTACAGTATATCTTACTAGTTTGTTAATTGAATCCTGGATCTGGAGTTCGGTCTCATTGGTGAGTGTGAGTCTATTACTTAGAGACTCCTGGGTTACATTGGTTATTTTGAAACCAAGGTCGATGGCAAATGAAGTATCTGTAAGTTCTGTGAGCACACAAAAAATGGTCACAATAGCAACAGATCAAATGAAATGCTACAATTTAGGAGTTTCAACAACAACATTAAAACATTCAAGAAGTATTTAGATAGCAGGAGCAGTTGAATGTTTACTTCTTAAGAAATTATATTATAGAGTGGAAATAAATGTCTTCATGAAGCCTAATTTGTTGAACTCACTGATATAAGTTGCATTCTGGAAGGTGGTTTGAGTGGTCGTGAATTGAGGAGACAATTGCTTCTTGACGGCACCAAGGACATCATCCTCAGTGGGGACTGGTGTTTTGACCTTGAATATCAGTGTAACAAATACCCCCACTGTGCCAAATCTAAGAGAAAATAATAATACATGGAAAATTACATTTCCTAAAGAAAATCTGTGTACTTGCTAGCTTGTCTTAAAGTATTCATGGTTGTAAAATAAGTTATAGTATTGGCAGTCACCGTAGTAGTAATGGTAGTGACTGGTTATAATTGGAAAAAGTAGGTAGATTGAAAGATTTATTGATGGATAAGGATAGGATAGGATAGCCTGAACATATGAAAGTTGGTTCGGTCTCTCTAGCTTGAACGGTTCAAGAGTTAATATAATTTTGGGTGGGTTATTATATGCTAATTTATACTCAATTAAATTGTTTTAGTTTAGAAAGTTTAGAAAATGTTAAAATAATTAGAAAAAGTATCTAAGAAATCTAGTGGTCTTGCCTTCAGCAAGCACATTAATAATAATGGATTAGATTTATATTGCGCCTTTTGACCGATTGATGTACTCAAAGAGCTTTTCTAAAGAAAGGTTAACATTTTGGATGCTTTCATTAAAACATCAGTAGTTAACGACACAAGCATGGATATACATGGTTCATTGTTGCAAAGGTTCCTCGATTGACAAGGTGTTCATTGAATTGTATGAAATAATTATAACGAATGATGTTGCTTACCTAGTTGTTGATGTCACTGAAGTCAAAAGGGTAGGAAGTGGTGTGGTGCTGGTAGTTGTTGTTGGGGCAACAGTGGTGGTCAGGAGACCTAGAAAATAAAGGAAAATACATTTTAGAGGGATTATAAACTTGTAATATGTCATATACCATAGATATATAAGTGTTTTCGAGATTGAGTATTATACACGTTACATGGTGTTTGATAACTTACTGTCATAAAGAAAAACATAGAAATGACAACCATATGGTAACAAAAGCAGCATACCTGAGACTTTTAAGACTTCCTGTAGAAAACTACTAGGGTGGTCGACATCTTCCTCTTTGTATACATACGTCACGTTTGCCGTGATTTCAGTGCCATCAGCACTGTGGACGTGAAATGGGTTTTGTGTGAGAGTTAAACATGTTCCATTCATCCTGTTTAGCTGTACAAGCAGCAGCTAAATGAAATCTGCAGAAATTCTAAAGAGTGCAGTTGAGAAAGATGGGTTGGTTCAAGGATATGACGTTGTACTTACATGAAGTCGGCGATGGGAAATTGAAACTGTTTGCCGTCTGGTTCACTGAGAACCTTATGGAGCTAAAAGGGGACAAAACATCAAGTTGTCAATTACTATCATGACCTGAACATGACCATGGATGGATCTTATGTGTAGAAGTACAGTATCTTACTAGTCTGTTAATTGAATCCTGGATCTCGGTCTCATTGGTGAGTGTGAGTCTATTACTTAGAGACTCCTGGGTTACATTGGTTATTTTGAAACCAAGGTCGATGGCAAATGAAGTATCTGTAAGTTCTGTGAGCACACAAAAAATGGTCACAATAGCAACAGATCAAATGAAATGCTACAATTTAGGAGTTTCAACAACAAAATTAAAACATTCAAGAAGTATTTAGATAGCAGGAGCAGTTGAATGTTTACTTCTTAAGAAATTATATTATAGAGTGGAAATAAATGTCTTCATGAAGCCTAATTTGTTGAACTCACTGATATAAGTTGCATTCTGGAAGGTGGTTTGAGTGGTCGTGAATTGAGGAGACAATTGCTTCTTGACGGCACCAAGGACATCATCCTCAGTGGGGACTGGTGTTTTGACCTTGAATATCAGTGTAACAAATACCCCCACTGTGCCAAATCTAAGAGAAAATAATAATACATGGAAAATTACATTTCCTAAAGAAAATCTGTGTACTTGCTAGCTTGTCTTAAAGTATTCATGGTTGTAAAATAAGTTATAGTATTGGCAGTCACCGCAGTAGTAATGGTAGTGACTGGTTATAATTGGAAAAAGTAGGTAGATTGAAAGATTTATTGATGGATAAGGATAGGATAGGATAGCCTGAACATATGAAAGTTGGTTCGGTCTCTCTAGCTTGAACGGTTCAAGAGTTAATATAATTTTGGGTGGGTTATTATATGCTAATTTATACTCAATTAAATTGTTTTAGTTTAGAAAGTTTAGAAAATGTTAAAATAATTAGAAAAAGTATCTAAGAAATCTAGTGGTCTTGCCTTCAGCAAGCACATTAATAATAATGGATTAGATTTATATTGCGCCTTTTGACCGATTGATGTACTCAAAGAGCTTTTCTAAAGAAAGGTTAACATTTTGGATGCTTTCATTAAAACATCAGTAGTTAACGACACAAGCATGGATATACATGGTTCATTGTTGCAAAGGTTCCTCGATTGACAAGGTGTTCATTGAATTGTATGAAATAATTATAATAAATGATGTTGCTTACCTAGTTGTTGATGTCACTGAAGTCAAAAGGGTAGGAAGTGGTGTGGTGCTGGTAGTTGTTGTTGGGGCAACAGTGGTGGTCAGGAGACCTAGAAAATAAAGGAAAATACATTTTAGAGGGATTATAAACTTGTAATATGTCATATACCATAGATATATAAGTGTTTTCGAGATTGAGTATTATACACGTTACATGGTGTTTGATAACTTACTGTCATAAAGAAAAACATAGAAATGACAACCATATGGTAACAAAAGCAGCATACCTGAGACTTTTAAGACTTCCTGTAGAAAACTACTAGGGTGGTCGACATCTTCCTCTTTGTATACATACGTCACGTTTGCCGTGATTTCAGTGCCATCAGCACTGTGGACGTGAAATGGGTTTTGTGTGAGAGTTAAACATGTTCCATTCATCCTGTTTAGCTGTACAAGCAGCAGCTAAATGAAATCTGCAGAAATTCTAAAGAGTGCAGTTGAGAAAGATGGGTTGGTTCAAGGATATGACGTTGTACTTACATGAAGTCGGCGATGGGAAATTGAAACTGGTTGCCGTCTGGTTCACTGAGAACCTTATGGAGCTAAAAGGGGACAAAACATCAAGTTGTCAATTACTATCATGACCTGAACATGACCATGGATGGATCTTATGTGTAGAAGTACAGTATCTTACTAGTCTGTTAATTGAATCCTGGATCTCGGTCTCATTGGTGAGTGTGAGTCTATTACTTAGAGACTCCTGGGTTACATTGGTTATTTTGAAACCAAGGTCGATGGCAAATGAAGTATCTGTAAGTTCTGTGAGCACACAAAAAATGGTCACAATAGCAACAGATCAAATGAAATGCTACAATTTAGGAGTTTCAACAACAAAATTAAAACATTCAAGAAGTATTTAGATAGCAGGAGCAGTTGAATGTTTACTTCTTAAGAAATTATATTATAGAGTGGAAATAAATGTCTTCATGAAGCCTAATTTGTTGAACTCACTGATATAAGTTGCATTCTGGAAGGTGGTTTGAGTGGTCGTGAATTGAGGAGACAATTGCTTCTTGACGGCACCAAGGACATCATCCTCAGTGGGGACTGGTGTTTTGACCTTGAATATCAGTGTAACAAATACCCCCACTGTGCCAAATCTAAGAGAAAATAATAATACATGGAAAATTACATTTCCTAAAGAAAATCTGTGTACTTGCTAGCTTGTCTTAAAGTATTCATGGTTGTAAAATAAGTTATAGTATTGGCAGTCACCGCAGTAGTAATGGTAGTGACTGGTTATAATTGGAAAAAGTAGGTAGATTGAAAGATTTATTGATGGATAAGGATAGGATAGGATAGCCTGAACATATGAAAGTTGGTTCGGTCTCTCTAGCTTGAACGGTTCAAGAGTTAATATAATTTTGGGTGGGTTATTATATGCTAATTTATACTCAATTAAATTGTTTTAGTTTAGAAAGTTTAGAAAATGTTAAAATAATTAGAAAAAGTATCTAAGAAATCTAGTGGTCTTGCCTTCAGCAAGCACATTAATAATAATGGATTAGATTTATATTGCGCCTTTTGACCGATTGATGTACTCAAAGAGCTTTTCTAAAGAAAGGTTAACATTTTGGATGCTTTCATTAAAACATCAGTAGTTAACGACACAAGCATGGATATACATGGTTCATTGTTGCAAAGGTTCCTCGATTGACAAGGTGTTCATTGAATTGTATGAAATAATTATAACGAATGATGTTGCTTACCTAGTTGTTGATGTCACTGAAGTCAAAAGGGTAGGAAGTGGTGTGGTGCTGGTAGTTGTTGTTGGGGCAACAGTGGTGGTCAGGAGACCTAGAAAATAAAGGAAAATACATTTTAGAGGGATTATAAACTTGTAATATGTCATATACCATAGATATATAAGTGTTTTCGAGATTGAGTATTATACACGTTACATGGTGTTTGATAACTTACTGTCATAAAGAAAAACATAGAAATGACAACCATATGGTAACAAAAGCAGCATACCTGAGACTTTTAAGACTTCCTGTAGAAAACTACTAGGGTGGTCGACATCTTCCTCTTTGTATACATACGTCACGTTTGCCGTGATTTCAGTGCCATCAGCACTGTGGACGTGAAATGGGTTTTGTGTGAGAGTTAAACATGTTCCATTCATCCTGTTTAGCTGTACAAGCAGCAGCTAAATGAAATCTGCAGAAATTCTAAAGAGTGCAGTTGAGAAAGATGGGTTGGTTCAAGGATATGACGTTGTACTTACATGAAGTCGGCGATGGGAAATTGAAACTGGTTGCCGTCTGGTTCACTGAGAACCTTATGGAGCTAAAAGGGGACAAAACATCAAGTTGTCAATTACTATCATGACCTGAACATGACCATGGATGGATCTTATGTGTAGAAGTACAGTATCTTACTAGTCTGTTAATTGAATCCTGGATCTCGGTCTCATTGGTGAGTGTGAGTCTATTACTTAGAGACTCCTGGGTTACATTGGTTATTTTGAAACCAAGGTCGATGGCAAATGAAGTATCTGTAAGTTCTGTGAGCACACAAAAAATGGTCACAATAGCAACAGATCAAATGAAATGCTACAATTTAGGAGTTTCAACAACAAAATTAAAACATTCAAGAAGTATTTAGATAGCAGGAGCAGTTGAATGTTTACTTCTTAAGAAATTATATTATAGAGTGGAAATAAATGTCTTCATGAAGCCTAATTTGTTGAACTCACTGATATAAGTTGCATTCTGGAAGGTGGTTTGAGTGGTCGTGAATTGAGGAGACAATTGCTTCTTGACGGCACCAAGGACATCATCCTCAGTGGGGACTGGTGTTTTGACCTTGAATATCAGTGTAACAAATACCCCCACTGTGCCAAATCTAAGAGAAAATAATAATACATGGAAAATTACATTTCCTAAAGAAAATCTGTGTACTTGCTAGCTTGTCTTAAAGTATTCATGGTTGTAAAATAAGTTATAGTATTGGCAGTCACCGCAGTAGTAATGGTAGTGACTGGTTATAATTGGAAAAAGTAGGTAGATTGAAAGATTTATTGATGGATAAGGATAGGATAGGATAGCCTGAACATATGAAAGTTGGTTCGGTCTCTCTAGCTTGAACGGTTCAAGAGTTAATATAATTTTGGGTGGGTTATTATATGCTAATTTATACTCAATTAAATTGTTTTAGTTTAGAAAGTTTAGAAAATGTTAAAATAATTAGAAAAAGTATCTAAGAAATCTAGTGGTCTTGCCTTCAGCAAGCACATTAATAATAATGGATTAGATTTATATTGCGCCTTTTGACCGATTGATGTACTCAAAGAGCTTTTCTAAAGAAAGGTTAACATTTTGGATGCTTTCATTAAAACATCAGTAGTTAACGACACAAGCATGGATATACATGGTTCATTGTTGCAAAGGTTCCTCGATTGACAAGGTGTTCATTGAATTGTATGAAATAATTATAACGAATGATGTTGCTTACCTAGTTGTTGATGTCACTGAAGTCAAAAGGGTAGGAAGTGGTGTGGTGCTGGTAGTTGTTGTTGGGGCAACAGTGGTGGTCAGGAGACCTAGAAAATAAAGGAAAATACATTTTAGAGGGATTATAAACTTGTAATATGTCATATACCATAGATATATAAGTGTTTTCGAGATTGAGTATTATACACGTTACATGGTGTTTGATAACTTACTGTCATAAAGAAAAACATAGAAATGACAACCATATGGTAACAAAAGCAGCATACCTGAGACTTTTAAGACTTCCTGTAGAAAACTACTAGGGTGGTCGACATCTTCCTCTTTGTATACATACGTCACGTTTGCCGTGATTTCAGTGCCATCAGCACTGTGGACGTGAAATGGGTTTTGTGTGAGAGTTAAACATGTTCCATTCATCCTGTTTAGCTGTACAAGCAGCAGCTAAATGAAATCTGCAGAAATTCTAAAGAGTGCAGTTGAGAAAGATGGGTTGGTTCAAGGATATGACGTTGTACTTACATGAAGTCGGCGATGGGAAATTGAAACTGGTTGCCGTCTGGTTCACTGAGAACCTTATGGAGCTAAAAGGGGACAAAACATCAAGTTGTCAATTACTATCATGACCTGAACATGACCATGGATGGATCTTATGTGTAGAAGTACAGTATCTTACTAGTCTGTTAATTGAATCCTGGATCTCGGTCTCATTGGTGAGTGTGAGTCTATTACTTAGAGACTCCTGGGTTACATTGGTTATTTTGAAACCAAGGTCGATGGCAAATGAAGTATCTGTAAGTTCTGTGAGCACACAAAAAATGGTCACAATAGCAACAGATCAAATGAAATGCTACAATTTAGGAGTTTCAACAACAACATTAAAACATTCAAGAAGTATTTAGATAGCAGGAGCAGTTGAATGTTTACTTATTAAGAAATGATATTATAGAGTAGAAATAAATGTCTTCATTAAGCCTAATTTGTGGAACTCACTGATATAAGTTGCATTCTGGAAGGTGGTTTGAGTGGTCGTGAATTGAGGAGACAATTGCTTCTTGACGGCACCAAGGACATCATCCTCAGTGGGGACTGGTGTTTTGACCTTGAATATCAGTGTAACAAATACCCCCACTGTGCCAAATCTAAGAGAAAATAATAATACATGGAAAATTACATATCCTAAAGAAAATGTGTGTACTTGCTAGCTTGTCTTAAAGTATTCAAGGTTGTAAAATAAGTTATAGTATTGGCAGTCACCGCAGTAGTAATGGTAGTGACTGGTTATAATTGGAAAAAGTAGGTAGATTGAAAGATTTATTGATGGATAAGGATTGGATAGGATAGGATAGGATAGCCTGAACATATGAAAGTTGGTTCGGTCTCTCTAGCTTGAACGGTTCAAGAGTTTGTATTATTTTGGGTGGGTTATTATATGCTAATTTATACTCAATTAAATTGTTTTAGTTTAGAAAGTTTAGAAAATGTTAAAATAATTAGAAAAAGTATCTAAGAAATCTAGTGGTCTTGCCTTCAGCAATCACATTAATAATAATGGATTAGATTTATATTGCGCCTTTTGACCGATTGATGTACTCAAAGAGCTTTTCTAAAGAAAGGTTAACATTTTGGATGCTTTCATTAAAACATCAGTAGTTAACGACACAAGCATGGATATACATGGTTCATTGTTGCAAAGGTTCCTCGATTGGCAAGGTGTTCATTGAATTGTATGAAATAATTATAATAAATGATCTTGCTTACCTAGTTGTTGATGTCACTGAAGTCAAAAGGGTAGGAAGTGGTGTGGTGCTGGTAGTTGTTGTTGGGGCAACAGTGGTGGTCAGGAGACCTAGAAAATAAAGGAAAATACATTTTAGAGGGATTATAAACTTGTAATATGTCATATACCATAGATATATAAGTGTTTTCGAGATTGAGTATTATACACGTTACATGGTGTTTGATAACTTACTGTCATAAAGAAAAACATAGAAATGACAACCATATGGTAACAAAAGCAGCATACCTGAGACTTTTAAGACTTCCTGTAGAAAACTACTAGGGTGGTCGACATCTTCCTCTTTGTATACATACGTCACGTTTGCCGTGATTTCAGTGCCATCAGCACTGTGGACGTGAAATGGGTTTTGTGTGAGAGTTAAACATGTTCCATTCATCCTGTTTAGCTGTACAAGCAGCAGCTAAATGAAATCTGCAGAAATTCTAAAGAGTGCAGTTGAGAAAGATGGGTTGGTTCAAGGATATGACGTTGTACTTACATGAAGTCGGCGATGGGAAATTGAAACTGTTTGCCGTCTGGTTCACTGAGAACCTTATGGAGCTAAAAGGGGACAAAACATCAAGTTGTCAATTACTATCATGACCTGAACATGACCATGGATGGATCTTATGTGTAGAAGTACAGTATCTTACTAGTCTGTTAATTGAATCCTGGATCTCGGTCTCATTGGTGAGTGTGAGTCTATTACTTAGAGACTCCTGGGTTACATTGGTTATTTTGAAACCAAGGTCGATGGCAAATGAAGTATCTGTAAGTTCTGTGAGCACACAAAAAATGGTCACAATAGCAACAGATCAAATGAAATGCTACAATTTAGGAGTTTCAACAACAACATTAAAACATTCAAGAAGTATTTAGATAGCAGGAGCAGTTGAATGTTTACTTATTAAGAAATGATATTATAGAGTAGAAATAAATGTCTTCATTAAGCCTAATTTGTGGAACTCACTGATATAAGTTGCATTCTGGAAGGTGGTTTGAGTGGTCGTGAATTGAGGAGACAATTGCTTCTTGACGGCACCAAGGACATCATCCTCAGTGGGGACTGGTGTTTTGACCTTGAATATCAGTGTAACAAATACCCCCACTGTGCCAAATCTAAGAGAAAATAATAATACATGGAAAATTACATTTCCTAAAGAAAATGTGTGTACTTGCTAGCTTGTCTTAAAGTATTCAAGGTTGTAAAATAAGTTATAGTATTGGCAGTCACCGCAGTAGTAATGGTAGTGACTGGTTATAATTGGAAAAAGTAGGTAGATTGAAAGATTTATTGATGGATAAGGATTGGATAGGATAGGATAGGATAGCCTGAACATATGAAAGTTGGTTCGGTCTCTCTAGCTTGAACGGTTCAAGAGTTTGTATTATTTTGGGTGGGTTATTATATGCTAATTTATACTCAATTAAATTGTTTTAGTTTAGAAAGTTTAGAAAATGTTAAAATAATTAGAAAAAGTATCTAAGAAATCTAGTGGTCTTGCCTTCAGCAATCACATTAATAATAATGGATTAGATTTATATTGCGCCTTTTGACCGATTGATGTACTCAAAGAGCTTTTCTAAAGAAAGGTTAACATTTTGGATGCTTTCATTAAAACATCAGTAGTTAACGACACAAGCATGGATATACATGGTTCATTGTTGCAAAGGGTCCTTCATTGACAAAGTGTTCATTGAATTGTATGAAATAATTATAATAAATGATGTTGCTTACCTAGTTGTTGATGTCACTGAAGTCAAAAGGGTAGGAAGTGGTGTGGTGCTGGTAGTTGTTGTTGGGGCAACAGTGGTGGTCAGGAGACCTAGAAAATAAAGGAAAATACATTTTAGAGGGATTATAAACTTGTAATATGTCATATACCATAGATATATAAGTGTTTTCGAGATTGAGTATTATACACGTTACATGGTGTTTGATAACTTACTGTCATAAAGAAAAACATAGAAATGACAACCATATGGTAACAAAAGCAGCATACCTGAGACTTTTAAGACTTCCTGTAGAAAACTACTAGGGTGGTCGACATCTTCCTCTTTGTATACATACGTCACGTTTGCCGTGATTTCAGTGCCATCAGCACTGTGGACGTGAAATGGGTTTTGTGTGAGAGTTAAACATGTTCCATTCATCCTGTTTAGCTGTACAAGCAGCAGCTAAATGAAATCTGCAGAAATTCTAAAGAGTGCAGTTGAGAAAGATGGGTTGGTTCAAGGATATGACGTTGTACTTACATGAAGTCGGCGATGGGAAATTGAAACTGTTTGCCGTCTGGTTCACTGAGAACCTTATGGAGCTAAAAGGGGACAAAACATCAAGTTGTCAATTACTATCATGACCTGAACATGACCATGGATGGATCTTATGTGTAGAAGTACAGTATCTTACTAGTCTGTTAATTGAATCCTGGATCTCGGTCTCATTGGTGAGTGTGAGTCTATTACTTAGAGACTCCTGGGTTACATTGGTTATTTTGAAACCAAGGTCGATGGCAAATGAAGTATCTGTAAGTTCTGTGAGCACACAAAAAATGGTCACAATAGCAACAGATCAAATGAAATGCTACAATTTAGGAGTTTCAACAACATTAAAAAACATTCAAGAAGTATTTAGATAGCAGGAGCAGTTGAATGTTTACTTATTAAGAAATGATATTATAGAGTAGAAATAAATGTCTTCATTAAGCCTAATTTGTGGAACTCACTGATATAAGTTGCATTCTGGAAGGTGGTTTGAGTGGTCGTGAATTGAGGAGACAATTGCTTCTTGACGGCACCAAGGACATCATCCTCAGTGGGGACTGGTGTTTTGACCTTGAATATCAGTGTAACAAATACCCCCACTGTGCCAAATCTAAGAGAAAATAATAATACATGGAAAATTACATATCCTAAAGAAAATGTGTGTACTTGCTAGCTTGTCTTAAAGTATTCAAGGTTGTAAAATAAGTTATAGTATTGGCAGTCACCGCAGTAGTAATGGTAGTGACTGGTTATAATTGGAAAAAGTAGGTAGATTGAAAGATTTATTGATGGATAAGGATTGGATAGGATAGGATAGGATAGCCTGAACATATGAAAGTTGGTTCGGTCTCTCTAGCTTGAACGGTTCAAGAGTTTGTATTATTTTGGGTGGGTTATTATATGCTAATTTATACTCAATTAAATTGTTTTAGTTTAGAAAGTTTAGAAAATGTTAAAATAATTAGAAAAAGTATCTAAGAAATCTAGTGGTCTTGCCTTCAGCAATCACATTAATAATAATGGATTAGATTTATATTGCGCCTTTTGACCGATTGATGTACTCAAAGAGCTTTTCTAAAGAAAGGTTAACATTTTGGATGCTTTCATTAAAACATCAGTAGTTAACGACACAAGCATGGATATACATGGTTCATTGTTGCAAAGGTTCCTTGATTGACAAAGTGTTCATTGAATTGTATGAAATAATTATAATAAATGATGTTGCTTACCTAGTTGTTGATGTCACTGAAGTCAAAAGGGTAGGAAGTGGTGTGGTGCTGGTAGTTGTTGTTGGGGCAACAGTGGTGGTCAGGAGACCTTGAAAATAAAGGAAAATACATTTTAGAGGGATTATAAACTTGTAATATGTCATATAACATAGATTATTAAGTGTTTTCGAGATTGAGTATTAGACGCGTTACATGGTGTTTGATAACTCACTGTCATAAAAAAAGATAGAAATGACAACCGTATGGTAACGAAAGCAGCATACCTGAGACTTTTAAGACTTCCTGTAGAAAACTACTAGGGTGGTTGACATCTTCCTCTTTGTATACATATGTCACGTTTGCCGTGATTTCAGTGCCATCATCACTGTGGACGTAAAAATGGGTTTTGTGTGAGAGTTAAACATGTTCCCTTCATCCTGTTTAGCTGTACAAGCAGCAGCTAAATTAAATCTGCAGAAATTCTAAAGAGTGCAGTTGAGAGAGATGGGTTGGTTCAAGGTTATGACGTTGTACTTACATGAAGTTGGCGATGGGAAATTGAAACTGTTTGCCGTCTGGTTCACTGAGAACCTTATGGAGCTAAAAGGGGACAAAACATCAAGTTGTCAATTACTATCATGACCTGAACATGACCATGGATGGATCTTATGTGTAGAAGTACAGTATCTTACTAGTCTGTTAATTGAATCCTGGATCTGGAGTTCGGTCTCATTGGTGAGTGTGAGTCTATTACTTAGAGACTCCTGGGTTACATTGGTTATTTTGAAACCAAGGTCGATGGCAAATGAAGTATCTGTAAGTTCTGTGAGCACACAGAAAATGGTCACAATAGCAACAGATCAAATGAAATGCTACAATTTAGGAGTTTCAACAACAACATTAAAACATTCAAGAAGTATTTAGATAGCAGGAGCAGTTGAATGTTTACTTCTTAAGAAATTATATTATAGAGTGGAAATAAATGTCTTCATGAAGCCTAATTTGTGGAACTCACTGATATAAGTTGCATTCTGGAAGGTGGTTTGAGTGGTCGTGAATTGAGGAGACAATTGCTTCTTGACGGCACCAAGGATATCATCCTCAGTGGGGACTGGTGTTTTGACCTTGAATATCAGTGTAACAAATACCCCCACTGTGCCAAATCTAAGAGAAAATAATAATACATGGAAAATTACATTTCCTAAAGAAAATCTGTGTACTTGCTAGCTTGTCTTAAAGTATTCATGGTTGTAAAATAAGTTATAGTATTGGCAGTCACCGCAGTAGTAATGGTAGTGACTGGTTATAATTGGAAAAAGTAGGTAGATGGAAAGATTTATTGATGGATAAGGAAAGGATAGGATAGCCTGAACATATGAAAGTTGGTTCGGTCTCTCTAGCTTGAACGGTTCAAGAGTTTATATTATTTTGGGTGGGTTATCATATGCTAATTTATACTCAATTAAATTGTTTTAGTTTAGAAAGTTTAGAAAATGTTAAAATAATTATAAAAAGTATCTAAGAAATCTAGTGGTCTTGCCTTCAGCAAGCACATTAATAATAATGGATTGGATTTACATTGCGCCTTTTGACCGATTGATGTACTCAAAGAGCTTTTCTAAAGAAAGGTTAACATTTTGGATGCTTTCATTAAAACATCAGTAGTTAACGACACAAGCATGGATATACATGGTTCATTGTTGCAAAGGTTCCTCGATTGACAAGGTGTTCATTGAATTGTATGAAATAATTATAACGAATGATGTTGCTTACCTAGTTGTTGATGTCACTGAAGAAAAAAGGGTAGGAAGTGGTGTGGTGCTGGTAGTTGTTGTTGGGGCAACAGTGGTGGTCAGGAGACCTAGAAAATAAATGAAAATACATTTTAGAGGGATTATAAACTTGTAATATGTCATATACCATAGATATATAAGTGTTTTCGACATTGAGTATTAGACACGTTACATGGGGTGTTTGATAACTCACTGTCATAAAGAAAAACATAGAAATGACAACCATATGGTAACAAAAGCAGCATACCTGAGACTTTTAAGACTTCCTGTAGAAAACTACTAGGGTGGTCGACATCTTCCTCTTTGTATACATACGTCACGTTTGCCGTGATTTCAGTGCCATCAGAACTGTGGACGTGAAAATGTTTTTTGTGTGAGAGTTAAACATGTTCCCTTCATCCTGTTTAGCTGTACAAGCAGCAGCTAAATGAAATCTGCAGAAATTCTAAAGATTGCAGTTGAAAAAGATGGGTTGGTTCAAAGATATGACGTTGTACTTACATGAAGTCGGCGATGGGAAATTGAAACTGTTTGCCGTCTGGTTCACTGAGAACCTTATGGAGCTAAAAGGGGGCAAAACATCAAGTTGTCAATTACTATCATGACCTGAACTTGACCATGGATGTATCTTATGTGTAGAAGTACAGTATCTTACTAGTCTGTTAATTGAATCCTGGATCTCGGTCTCATTGGTGAGTGTGAGTCTATTACTTAGAGACTCCTGGGTTACATTGGTTATTTTGAAACCAAGGTCGATGGCAAATGAAGTATCTGTAAGTTCTGTGAGCACACAAAAAAATGGTCACAATAGCAACAGATCAAAAGAACTGCTACAATTTAGGAGTTTCAACAACATTAAAAAACATTCAAGAAGTATTTAGATAGCAGGAGCAGTTGAATGTTTACTTATTAAGAAATGATTTTAGAGAGTGGAAATAAATGTCTTCATGAAGCCTAATTTGTTGAACTCACTGATATAAGTTGCATTCTGGAAGGTGGTTTGAGTGGTCGTGAATTGAGGAGACAATTGCTTCTTGACGGCACCAAGGACATCATCCTCAGTGGGGACTGGTGTTTTGACCTTGAATATCAGTGTAACAAATACCCCCACTGTGCCAAATCTAAGAGAAAATAATAATACATGGAAAATTACATTTCCTAAAGAAAATCTGTGTACTTGCTAGCTTGTCTTAAAGTATTCATGGTTGTAAAATAAGTTATAGTATTGGCAGTCACCGCAGTAGTAATGGTAGTGACTGGTTATAATTGGAAAAAGCAGGTAGATGGAAAGATTTATTGAGGGATAAGGATAGGATAGCCTGAACATATGAAAGTTGGTTTGGTCTCTCTAGCTTGAACGGTTCAAGAGTTAATATTATTTTGGGTTGGTTATTATATGCTAATTTACTCATATAATGACAAAAGCATGGATATACATGGATTTACACAGTTCATTGTTGCAAAGGTTCCTTGATTGACAAAGTATTAATTGAATTGTATAAAATAATTACACGAAATTATCTTGCATACCTAGTAATTGATGTCATAGAAGTTGTGTTATAAGTTGCAGTTCTGGTTGTCGAGTTAGGAAGTACAATTGCGGTTGTATTTGTAGGTGCTAAAGTTGTAGTCGTTGTTGTAGGATGAGAACTAACAGTAGAAGGTGCTGCAGTCGCAGTGGTTGTAAGAATAGCAGTTGTTGTAGCAGGAGCTGCAGTGGTTGTCGTAATAGGTTCTGGAGTTGTAGTGGTCGTTGGAGCAGCAGTTATTGTAGTTAGAGCTGCAGTGGTTATCGTAGAGGCAGCTGCTGTGGTTGACGTAGGAGCTACAGTTGTTGTAGTAGGAGCTGTAGTTGTGATTGTTGTAGTAAGTACAGCAGGTGTAGTGGTCGTGGGAGCTACAGTTGAAGAAACTGCAGGTGTTGTAGTAGGTGCTGTTGTTGTGGTTGCCGTAGGAGCAGCAGTTGTTGTAGTTAGGGCTGCAGTGGTTGTCGTAGGGGCAGCTGATGTGGTTGAAGTAGATGCTAAAGTTGTTGTAGGAGCTGCAGTTGTCGTGGGAGCTACAGTTGTTGTAGGTGTTTCTGTTGTTGCGGTTGTCATAGGAGCTGAAGTTGTAGTTGTTGTAGAAGGTGCTGCAGTCGCAGTGGTTGTAAGAATAGCAGTTGTTGTAGCAGAAGCTGCTGTGGTTGTCGTAATAGGTTCTGGAGTTGTAGTGGTCGTTGGAGCAGCAGTTGTTGTAGTTAGAGCTGCAGTGGTTGTCGTAGAGGCAGCTGCTGCGGATGAAATAAGAGCTACAGTTGTTGTATCAGGAGCTGTATTTGTGATTGTTGTCATAAGTGCAGCAGGTGGAGTGGTCGTGGGAGCTACAGTTGATGGAACTGCAGGTGTTGTAGTATGTGCTGTTGTTGTGGGGTTCGTAGGAGCTGAAGTTGAAGTCGTTGTAGAAGGTGCTGCAGTCGTTGTGGTCGTAAGAACCGCAGTTGTTGTAGTAGGAGCTGCACTGGTTGTCGTAATAGGTTCTGGAGTTGTAGTGGTCTTGGGAGCAGCAGTTGTTGTAGTTAGGGCTGCAGTGGTTGTCGTAGGGGCAGCTGCTGTGGTTGAAGTAGATGCTAAAGTTGTAGTAGGAGCTGCAGTTGTCGTGGGAGCTACAGTTGTTATAGGTGTTGCTGTTGTGGTTGTCGTAGGAGCTGAAGTTGTAGTTGTTGTAGAAGATGCTGCAGTCGTTGTGGTCGTAAGAACAGCAGTTGTTGTAGTAGGAGCTGCACTGGTTGTCGTAGTAGGTTCTGGAGTTGTAGTGGTCGTAGGAGAAGCAGTTGTTGTAGGTAGGGTTGCAGTGGTTGTCTTAGGGGTAGCTGCTGTGGTTGAAGTAGATGCTAAAGTTGTTGTAGGAGCTGCAGTTGTCGTGGGAGCTACAGTTGTTGTAGGTGTTGCTGTTGTGGTTGTCGTAGGAGCTGAAGTTGTAGTTTTTGTAGAAGGTGCTGCAGTCGTTGTGGTCGTAAGAACAACAGTTGTTGTAGTAGGAGCTGAACTGGTTGTCGTAGTAGGTTCTGGAGTTGTAGTGGTCGTAGGAGCAGCAGTTGTTGTAGTTAGGGCTGCAGTGGTTGTCGTAGGGGCAGCTGCTGTGGTTGAAGTAGATGCTAAAGTTGTAGTAGGAGCTGCAGTTGTCGTGGGAGCTACAGTTGTTATAGGTGTTGCTGTTGTGGTTGTCGTAGGAGCTGAAGTTGTAGTTGTTGTAGAAGGTGCTGCAGTCGTTGTGGTCGTAAGAACAGCAGTTGTTGTAGTAGGAGCTGCACTGGTTGTCGTAGTAGGTTCTGGAGTTGTAGTGGTCGTAGGAGCAGCAGTTGTTGTAGGTAGGGCTGCAGTGGTTGTCGTAGGGGCAGCTGCTGTGGTTGAAGTAGATGCTAAAGTTGTTGTAGGAGCTGCAGTTGTCGTGGGAGCTACAGTTGTTGTAGGTGTTGTGGTTGTCGTAGGAGCTGAAGTTGCAGTTGTTGTAGAAGGTGCTGCAGTCGTTGTGGTCGTAAGAACATCAGTTGTTGTAGTAGGAGCAGCAGTGGTTGTCGTAGTAGGTTCTGGAGTTGTAGTGGTCGAAGGAGCAGCAGTTGTTGTAGTTAGTGCTGCAGTGGTTGTTGTAGGGGCAGCTGCTGTGGTTGAAGTAGATGCTAAAGTTGTAGTAGGAGCTGCAGTTGTCGTGGGAGCTACAGTTGTTATAGGTGTTGCTGTTGTGGTTGTCGTAGGAGCTGAACTTGTAGTTGTTGTAGAAGGTGCTGCAGTCGTTGTGGTCGTAAGAACAGCAGTTGTTGTAGTAGGAGCAGCAGTGGTTGTCGTAGTAGGTTCTGGAGTTGTAGTGGTCGTAGGAGCAGCAGTTGTTGTAGGTAGGGCTGCATTGGTTGTCGTAGGGGCAGCTGCTGTGGTTGAAGTAGATGCTAAAGCTGTTATAGGAGCTGCAGGTTTCGTGGGAGCTACAGTTGTTATAGGTGTTGCTGTTGTGGTTGTCGTAGGAGCTGAAGTTGTAGTTGTTGTAGAAGGTGCTGCAGTCGTTGTGGTCGTAAGAACAGCAGTTGTTGTAGTAGGAGCTGCACCGGTTGTCGTAGTAGGTTCTAGAGTTGTAGTTGTCGTAGGAGCAGCAGTTGTTGTAGTTAGGGCTGCAGTGGTTGTCGTAGGGGCAGCTGCTGTGGTTGAAGTAGATGCTAAAGTTGTTGTAGGAGCTGCAGTTGTCGTGGGAGCTACAGTTGTTGTAGCTGTTGCTGTTGTGGTTGTTTTAGGAGCTGAAGTTGTAGTTGTTGTAGAAGGGGCTGCGGTCATTGTGGTCGTAAGAACAGCAGTTGTTGTAGTAGGAGCTGCACTGGTTGTCGTAGTAGGTTCTGGAGTTGTAGTTGTCGTAGGAGCAGCAGTTGTTGTAGTTAGGACTGCAGTTTTTGTCGTAGGGGCAGCTGCTGTGGTTGAAGTAGATGCTAAAGTTGTTGTAGGAGCTGCAGTTGTCGTGGGAGCTACAGCTGTTGTAGGTGTTGTGGTTGTCGTAGGAGCTGAAGTTGTAGTTGTTGTAGAAGGTGCTGCAGTCGTTGTGGTCGTAAGAACAGCAGTTGTTGTAGTAGGAGCAGCAGTGGTTGTCGTAGTAGGTTCTGGAGTTGTAGTGGTCGAAGGAGCAGCAGTTGTTGTAGTTAGGGCTGCAGTGGTTGTCGTAGGGGCAGCTGCTGTGGTTGAAGTAGATGCTAATGTTGTTGTAGGACCTGCAGTTGTCGTGGGAGCTACAGTTGTTGTAGGTGTTGCTGTTGTGGTTGTCGTAGGAGCTGAAGTTGTAGTTGTTGTAAAAGTTGCTGCAGTCGTTGTGGTCGTAAGAACAGCAGTTGTTGTAGTAGGAGCTGCACTGGTTGTCGTAGTAGGTTCTGGAGTTGTAGTTGTCGTAGGAGCAGCAGTTGTTGTATTTAGGGCTGCAGTGGTTGTCTTAGGGGTAGCTGCTGTGGTTGAAGTAGATGCTAAAGTTGTTGTAGGAGCTGCAGTTGTCGTGGGAGCTACAGTTGTTGTAGGTGTTGTGGTTGTAGTAGGAGCTGAAATTGTAGTTGTTGTAGAAGGTGCTGCTGTCGTTGTGGTCGTAAGAACAGCAGTTGTTGTAGTAGGAGCTGCACTGGTTGTCGTAGTAGGTTCTGGAGTTTTGGTGGTCGTAGTAGCAGCAGTTGTTGTAGTTAGGGCTGCAGTTGTTGTTGTAGGGGCAGCTGCTGTGGTTGAGGTAGATGCTAAAGCTGTTATAGGAGCTGCAGTTGTCGTGGGAGCTACAGTTGTTATAGGTGTTGCTGTTGTGGTTGTCGTAGGAGCTGAAGTTGTAGTTGTTGTAGAAGGTGCTGCAGTCGTTGTGGTCGTAAGAACAGCAGTTGTTGTAGTAGGAGCTGCACTGGTTGTCGTAGTAGGTTCTGGAGTTGTAGTGGTCGTAGGAGCAGCAGT
The DNA here is from genome assembly GCF_029448725.1 of Salvelinus fontinalis. Classification (NCBI taxonomy): domain Eukaryota; kingdom Metazoa; phylum Chordata; class Actinopteri; order Salmoniformes; family Salmonidae; genus Salvelinus; species Salvelinus fontinalis. The sequence continues at coordinate 143,597 of NW_026600489.1, forward strand.
TGTTGTAGGTATGGCTGCAGTGGTTGTCGTAGGGGCAGCTGCTGTGGTTGAAGTAGATGCTAAAGTTGTTGTAGGAGCTGCAGTTGTCGTGGGAGCTACAATTTGTTTAGGTCTTGTGGTTGTCGTAGGAGCTGAAGTTGTAGTTGTTGTAGAAGGTGCTGCAGTCGTTGTGGTCGTAAGAACCACAGTTGTTGTAGTAGGAGCTGCACTGATTGTCGTAGTAGGTTCTGGAGTTGTAGTGGTCGTAGGAGCAGCAGTTGTTGTAGTTAGGGCTAAAGTGGTTGTCGTAGGGGCAGCTGCTGTGGTTGAAGTAGATGCTAAAGTTGTTGTAGGAGCTGCAGTTGTCGTGGGAGCTACAGTTGTTGTAGGTGTTGCTGTTGTGGTTGTCGTAGGAGCTGAAGTTGTAGTTGTTGTAGAAGGTGCTGCAGTCGTTGTGGTCATAAGAACAGCAGTTTTTGTAGTAGGAGCTGCACTGGTTGTCGTAGTAGGTTCTGGAGTTGTAGTGGTCGTAGGAGCAGCAGTTGTTGTAGTTAGGGCTGCAGTGGTTGTCGTAGGGGCAGCTGCTGTGGTTGAAGTAGATGCTAAAGTTGTAGTAGGAGCTGCTGTTGTCGTGGGAGCTACAGTTGTTATAGGTGTTGCTGTTGTGGTTGTCGTAGGAGCTGAAGTTGTAGTTGTTGTAGAAGGTGCTGCAGTCGTTGTGGTCGTAAGAACAGCAGTTGTTGTAGTAGGAGCTGCACTGGTTGTCGTAGTAGGTTCTGGAGTTGTAGTGGTCGTAGGAGCAGCAGTTGTTGTAGTTAGGGCTGCAGTTGTTGTCGTAGGGGCAGCTGCTGTGGTTGAGGTAGATGCTAAAGCTGTTACAGGAGATGCAGTTGTCGTGGGAGCTACAGTTGTTATAGGTGTTGCTGTTGTGATTGTCGTAGGAGCTGAAGTTGTAGATGTTGTAGAAGGTGCTGCAGTTGTTGTGGTCGTAAGAACAGCAGTTGTTGTAGTAGGAGCTGCACCGGTTGTCGTAGTAGGTTCTGGAGTTGTAGTGGTCGTAGGAGCAGCAGTTGTTGTATTTAGGGCTGCAGTGGTTGTCGTAGGGGCAGCTGCTGTGGTTGAAGTAGATGCTAAAGTTGTAGTAGGAGCTGCAGTTGTCGTGGGAGCTACAGTTGTTATAGGTGTTGCTGTTGTGGTTGTCGTAGGAGCTGAAGTTGTAGTTGTTGTAGAAGGTGCTGCAGTCGTTGTGGTCGTAAGAACAGCAGTTGTTGTAGTAGGAGCTGCACTGGTTGTCGTAGTAGGTTCTGGAGTTGTAGTGGTCGTAGGAGCAGCAGTTGTTGTAGGTAGGGCTGCAGTGGTTGTCGTAGGGGCAGCTGCTGTGGTTGAAGTAGATGCTAAAGTTGTTGTAGGAGCTGCAGTTGTCGTGGGAGCTAGAGTTGTTGTAGGTGTTGTGGTTGTCGTAGGAGCTGAAGTTGTAGTTGTTGTAGAAGGTGCTGCAGTCGTTGTGGTCGTAAGAACAGCAGTTGTTGTAGTAGGAGCTGCACCGGTTGTCGTAGTAGGTTCTGGAGTTGTAGTGGTCATAGGAACAGCAGTTGTTGTAGTTAGGGCTGCAGTGGTTGTCGTAGGGGCAGCTGCTGTGGTTGAAGTAGATGCTAAAGTTGTTGTAGGAGCTGCAGTTGTCGTGGGAGCTACAGTTGTTATAGGTGTTGCTGTTGTGGTTGTCGTAGGAGCTGAAGTTGTAGTTGTTGTAGAAGGTGCTGCAGTCGTTGTGGTCGTAAGAACAGCAGTTGTTGTAGTAGGAGCTGCACTGGTTGTCGTAGTAGGTTCTGGAGTTGTAGTGGTCGTAGGAGCAGCAGTTGTTGTAGGTAGGGCTGCAGTGGTTGTCGTAGGGGCAGCTGCTGTGGTTGAAGTAGATGCTAAAGTTGTTGTAGGAGCTGCAGTTGTCGTGGGAGCTACAGTTGTTGTAGGTGTTGTGGTTGTCGTAGGAGCTGAAGTTGTAGTTGTTGTAGAAGGTGCTGCAGTCGTTGTAGTCGTAAGAACAGCAGTTGTTGTAGTAGGAGCAGCAGTGGTTGTCGTAGTAGGTTCTGGAGTTGTAGTGGTCGAAGGAGCAGCAGTTGTTGTAGTTAGTGCTGCAGTGGTTGTCGTAGGGGCAGCTGCTGTGGTTGAAGTAGATGCTAAAGCTGTTGTAGGACCTGCAGTTGTCGTGGGAGCTACAGTTGTTGTAGGTGTTGCTGTTGTGGTTGTCGTAGGAGCTGAAGTTGTAGTTGTTGTAGAAGGTGCTGCGGTCATTGTGGTCGTAAGAACAGCAGTTGTTGTAGTAGGAGCTGCACTGGTTGTCGTAGTAGGTTCTGGAGTTGTAGTTGTCGTAGGAGCAGCAGTTGTTGTAGTTAGGGCTGCAGTGGTTGTCGTAGGGGCAGCTGCTGTGGTTGAAGTAGATGCTAAAGTTGTTGTAGGAGCTGCAGTTGTCGTGGGAGCTACAGTTGTTGTAGGTGTTGTGGTTGTCGTAGGAGCTGAAGTTGTAGTTGTTGTAGAAGGTGCTGCAGTCGTTGTGGTCGTAAGAACAGCAGTTGTTGTAGTAGGAGCTGCACTGGTTGTCGTAGTAGGTTCTGGAGTTGTAGTGGTCGTAGGAGCAGCAGTTGTTGTAGTTAGGGCTGCAGTTGTTGTCGTAGGGGCAGCTGCTGTGGTTGAAGTAGATGCTAAAGTTGTTGTAGGACCTGCAGTTGTCGTGGGAGCTACAGTTGTTGTAGGTGTTGCTGTTGTGGTTGTCGTAGGAGCTGAAGTTGTAGTTGTTGTAGAAGGTGCTGCAGTCGTTGTGGTCGTAAGAACAGCAGTTGTTGTAGTAGGAGCTGCACTGGTTGTCGTAGTAGGTTCTGGAGTTGTAGTGGTCGTAGGAGCAGCAGTTGTTGTAGGTAGGGCTGCAGTGGTTGTCGTAGGGGCAGCTGCTGTGGTTGAAGTAGATGCTAAAGTTGTTGTAGGAGCTGCAGTTGTCGTGGGAGCTACAGTTGTTGTAGGTGTTGTGGTTGTCGTAGGAGCTGAAGTTGCAGTTGTTGTAGAAGGTGCTGCAGTCGTTGTGGTCGTAAGAACAGCAGTTGTTGTAGTAGGAGCTGCACTGGTTGTCGTAGTAGGTTCTGGAGTTGTAGTGGTCGTAGGAGCAGCAGTTGTTGTAGTTAGGGCTGCAGTTGTTGTCGTAGGGGCAGCTGCTGTGGTTGAGGTAGATGCTAAAGCTGTTATAGGAGCTGCAGTTGTCGTGGGAGCTACAGTTGTTGTAGGTGTTGCTGTTGTGGTTGTCGTAGGAGCTGAAGTTGTAGTTGTTGTAGAAGGTGCTGCAGTCGTTGTGGTCGTAAGAACAGCAGTTGTTGTAGTAGGAGCTGCACTGGTTGTCGTAGTAGGTTCTGGAGTTGTAGTTGTCGTAGGAGCAGCAGTTGTTGTAGTTAGGGCTGCAGTGGTTGTCGTAGGGGCAGCTGCTGTGGTTGAAGTAGATGCTAAAGTTGTTGTAGGAGCTGCAGTTGTCGTGAGAGCTACAGTTGTTGTAGGTGTTGCTGTTGTGGTTGTCGTAGGAGCTGAAGTTGTAGTTGTTGTAGAAGGTGCTGCAGTCGTTGTGGTCGTAAGAACAGCAGTTGTTGTAGTAGGAGCTGCACTGGTTGTCGTAGTAGGTTCTGGAGTTGTAGTGGTCGAAGGAGCAGCAGTTGTTGTAGTTAGTGCTGCAGTGGTTGTCGTAGGGGCAGCTGCTGTGGTTGAAGTAGATGCTAAAGTTGTTGTAGGAGCTCCAGTTGTCGTGGGAGCTACAGTTGTTGTAGGTGTTGTGGTTGTTTTAGGAGCTGAAGTTGTAGTTGTTGTAGAAGGTGCTGCAGTAGTTGTGGTCGTAAGAACAGCAGTTGTTGTAGTAGGAGCTGCACTGGTTGTCGTAGTAGGTTCTGGAGTTGTAGTGGTCGTAGGAGCAGCAGTTGTTGTAGTTAGGGCTGCAGTGGTTATCGTAGGGGCAGCTGCTGTGGTTGAAGTAGATGCTAAAGTTGTAGTAGGAGCTGCAGTTGTCGTGGGAGCTACAGTTGTTATAGGTGTTGCTGTTGTGGTTGTCGTAGGAGCTGAAGTTGTAGTTGTTGTAGAAGGTGCTGCAGTCGTTGTGGTCGTAAAAACAGCAGTTGTTGTAGTAGGAGCTGCACTGGTTGTCGTAGTAGGTTCTGGAGTTGTAGTGGTCGTAGGAGCAGCAGTTGTTGTAGGTAGGGCTGCAGTGGTTGTCGTAGGGGCAGCTGCTGTGGTTGAAGTAGATGCTAAAGTTGTTGTAGGAGCTGCAGTTGTCGTGGGAGCTACAGTTGTTGTAGGTGTTGTGGTTGTCGTAGGAGCTGAAGTTGTAGTTGTTGTAGAAGGTGCTGCAGTCGTTGTGGTCGTAAGAACAGCAGTTGTTGTAGTAGGAGCTGCACTGGTTGTCGTAGTAGGTTCTGGAGTTGTAGTGGTCGTAGGAGCAGCAGTTGTTGTAGTTAGGGCTGCAGTTGTTGTCGTAGGGGCAGCTGCTGTGGTTGAAGTAGATGCTAAAGTTGTTGTAGGACCTGCAGTTGTCGTGGGAGCTACAGTTGTTGTAGGTGTTGCTGTTGTGGTTGTCGTAGGAGCTGAAGTTGTAGTTGTTGTAGAAGGTGCTGCAGTCGTTGTGGTCGTAAGAACAGCAGTTGTTGTAGTAGGAGCTGCACTGGTTGTCGTAGTAGGTTCTGGAGTTGTAGTGGTCGTAGGAGCAGCAGTTGTTGTAGGTAGGGCTGCAGTGGTTGTCGTAGGGGCAGCTGCTGTGGTTGAAGTAGATGCTAAAGTTGTTGTAGGAGCTGCAGTTGTCGTGGGAGCTACAGTTGTTGTAGGTGTTGTGGTTGTCGTAGGAGCTGAAGTTGCAGTTGTTGTAGAAGGTGCTGCAGTCGTTGTGGTCGTAAGAACAGCAGTTGTTGTAGTAGGAGCTGCACTGGTTGTCGTAGTAGGTTCTGGAGTTGTAGTGGTCGTAGGAGCAGCAGTTGTTGTAGTTAGGGCTGCAGTTGTTGTCGTAGGGGCAGCTGCTGTGGTTGAGGTAGATGCTAAAGCTGTTATAGGAGCTGCAGTTGTCGTGGGAGCTACAGTTGTTGTAGGTGTTGCTGTTGTGGTTGTCGTAGGAGCTGAAGTTGTAGTTGTTGTAGAAGGTGCTGCAGTCGTTGTGGTCGTAAGAACAGCAGTTGTTGTAGTAGGAGCTGCACTGGTTGTCGTAGTAGGTTCTGGAGTTGTAGTTGTCGTAGGAGCAGCAGTTGTTGTAGTTAGGGCTGCAGTGGTTGTCGTAGGGGCAGCTGCTGTGGTTGAAGTAGATGCTAAAGTTGTTGTAGGAGCTGCAGTTGTCGTGGGAGCTACAGTTGTTGTAGGTGTTGCTGTTGTGGTTGTCGTAGGAGCTGAAGTTCTAGTTGTTGTAGAAGGTGCTGCAGTCGTTGTGGTCGTAAGAACAGCAGTTGTTGTAGTAGGAGCTGCACTGGTTGTCGTAGTAGGTTCTGGAGTTGTAGTGGTCGAAGGAGCAGCAGTTGTTGTAGTTAGTGCTGCAGTGGTTGTCGTAGGGGCAGCTGCTGTGGTTGAAGTAGATGCTAAAGTTGTTGTAGGAGCTCCAGTTGTCGTGGGAGCTACAGTTGTTGTAGGTGTTGTGGTTGTTTTAGGAGCTGAAGTTGTAGTTGTTGTAGAAGGTGCTGCAGTAGTTGTGGTCGTAAGAACAGCAGTTGTTGTAGTAGGAGCTGCACTGGTTGTCGTAGTAGGTTCTGGAGTTGTAGTGGTCGTAGGAGCAGCAGTTGTTGTAGTTAGGGCTGCAGTGGTTATCGTAGGGGCAGCTGCTGTGGTTGAAGTAGATGCTAAAGTTGTAGTAGGAGCTGCAGTTGTCGTGGGAGCTACAGTTGTTATAGGTGTTGCTGTTGTGGTTGTCGTAGGAGCTGAAGTTGTAGTTGTTGTAGAAGGTGCTGCAGTCGTTGTGGTCGTAAGAACAGCAGTTGTTGTAGTAGGAGCTGCACTGGTTGTCGTAGTAGGTTCTGAAATTGTAGTGGTCGTAGGAGCAGCAGTTGTTGTAGGTAGGGCTGCAGTGGTTGTCGTAGGGGCAGCTGCTGTGGTTGAAGTAGATGCTAAAGTTGTTGTAGGAGCTGCAGTTGTCGTGGGAGCTACAGTTGTTGTAGGTGTTGTGGTTGTCGTAGGAGCTGAAGTTGTAGTTGTTGTAGAAGGTGCTGCAGTCGTTGTAGTCGTAAGAACAGCAGTTGTTGTAGTAGGAGCAGCAGTGGTTGTCGTAGTAGGTTCTGGAGTTGTAGTGGTCGAAGGAGCAGCAGTTGTTGTAGTTAGTGCTGCAGTGGTTGTCGTAGGGGCAGCTGCTGTGGTTGAAGTAGATGCTAAAGCTGTTGTAGGACCTGCAGTTGTCGTGGGAGCTACAGTTGTTGTAGGTGTTGCTGTTGTGGTTGTCGTAGGAGCTGAAGTTGTAGTTGTTGTAGAAGGTGCTGCAGTCGTTGTGGTCGTAAGAACAGCAGTTGTTGTAGTAGGAGCTGCACTGGTTGTCGTAGTAGTTTCTGGAGTTGTAGTGGTCGAAGGAGCGGCAGTTGTTGTAGTTAGTGCTGCAGTGGTTGTCGTAGGGGCAGATGCTGTGGTTGAAGTAGATGCTAAAGTTGTTGTAGGACCTGCAGTTGTCGTGGGAGCTACAGTTGTTGTAGGTGTTGCTGTTGTGGTTGTCGTAGGAGCTGAAGTTGTAGTTGTTGTAGAAGGTGCTGCAGTCGTTGTGGTCGTAAAAACAGCAGTTGTTGTAGTAGGAGCTGCACTGGTTGTCGTAGTAGGTTCTGGAGTTGTAGTGGTCGTAGGAGCAGCAGTTGTTGTAGGTAGGGCTGCAGTGGTTGTCGTAGGGGCAGCTGCTGTGGTTGAAGTAGATGCTAAAGTTGTTGTAGGAGCTGCAGTTGTCGTGGGAGCTACAGTTGTTGTAGGTGTTGTGGTTGTCGTAGGAGCTGAAGTTGTAGTTGTTGTAGAAGGTGCTGCAGTCGTTGTGGTCGTAAGAACAGCAGTTGTTGTAGTAGGAGCAGCACTGGTTGTCGTAGTAGGTTCTGGAGTTGTAGTGGTCGTAGGAGCAGCAGTTGTTGTAGTTAGGGCTGCAGTTGTTGTCGTAGGGGCAGCTGCTGTGGTTGAAGTAGATGCTAAAGTTGTTGTAGGACCTGCAGTTGTCGTGGGAGCTACAGTTGCTGTAGGTGTTGCTGTTGTGGTTGTCGTAGGAGCTGAAGTTGTAGTTGTTGTAGAAGATGCTGCAGTCGTTGTGGTCGTAAGAACAGCAGTTGTTGTAGTAGGAGCTGCACTGGTTGTCGTAGTAGGTTCTGGAGTTGTAGTGGTCGTAGGAGCAGCAGTTGTTGTAGGTAGGGCTGCAGTGGTTGTCGTAGGGGCAGCTGCTGTGGTTGAAGTAGATGCTAAAGTTGTTGTAGGAGCTGCAGTTGTCGTGGGAGCTACAGTTGTTGTAGGTGTTGTGGTTGTCGTAGGAGCTGAAGTTGCAGTTGTTGTAGAAGGTGCTGCAGTCGTTGTGGTCGTAAGAACAGCAGTTGTTGTAGTAGGAGCTGCACTGGTTGTCGTAGTAGGTTCTGGAGTTGTAGTGGTCGTAGGAGCAGCAGTTGTTGTAGTTAGGGCTGCAGTTGTTGTCGTAGGGGCAGCTGCTGTGGTTGAGGTAGATGCTAAAGCTGTTATAGGAGCTGCAGGTTTCGTGGGAGCTACAGTTGTTATAGGTGTTGCTGTTGTGGTTGTCGTAGGAGCTGAAGTTGTAGTTGTTGTAGAAGGTGCTGCAGTCGTTGTGGTCGTAAGAACAGCAGTTGTTGTAGTAGGAGCTGCACCGGTTGTCGTAGTAGGTTCTAGAGTTGTAGTTGTCGTAGGAGCAGCAGTTGTTGTAGTTAGGGCTGCAGTGGTTGTCGTAGGGGCAGCTGCTGTGGTTGAAGTAGATGCTAAAGTTGTTGTAGGAGCTGCAGTTGTCGTGGGAGCTACAGTTGTTGTAGCTGTTGCTGTTGTGGTTGTTTTAGGAGCTGAAGTTGTAGTTGTTGTAGAAGGGGCTGCGGTCATTGTGGTCGTAAGAACAGCAGTTGTTGTAGTAGGAGCTGCACTGGTTGTCGTAGTAGGTTCTGGAGTTGTAGTTGTCGTAGGAGCAGCAGTTGTTGTAGTTAGGACTGCAGTTTTTGTCGTAGGGGCAGCTGCTGTGGTTGAAGTAGATGCTAAAGTTGTTGTAGGAGCTGCAGTTGTCGTGGGAGCTACAGTTGTTGTAGGTGTTGCTGTTGTGGTTGTCGTAGGAGCTGAAGTTGTAGTTGTTGTAGAAGGTGCTGCAGTAGTTGTGGTCGTAAGAACAGCAGTTGTTGTAGTAGGAGCTGCACTGGTTGTCGTAGTAGGTTCTGGAGTTGTAGTGGTCGTAGGAGCAGCAGTTGTTGTAGTTAGGGCTGCAGTGGTTGTCGTAGGGGCAGCTGCTGTGGTTGAAGTAGATGCTAAAGTTGTAGTAGGAGCTGCAGTTGTCGTGGGAGCTACAGTTGTTATAGGTGTTGCTGTTGTGGTTGTCGTAGGAGCTGAAGTTGTAGTTGTTGTAGAAGGTGCTGCAGTCGTTGTGGTCATAAGAACAGCAGTTGTTGTAGTAGGAGCTGCACTTGTTGTCGTAGTAGGTTCTTGAGTTGTAGTGGTCGTAGGAGCAGCAGTTGTTGTAGGTAGGGCTGCAGTGGTTGTCGTAGGGGCAGCTGCTGTGGTTGAAGTAGATGCTAAAGTTGTTGTAGGAGCTGCAGTTGTCGTGGGAGCTACAGCTGTTGTAGGTGTTGTGGTTGTCGTAGGAGCTGAAGTTGTAGTTGTTGTAGAAGGTGCTGCAGTCGTTGTGGTCGTAAGAACAGCAGTTGTTGTAGTAGGAGCAGCAGTGGTTGTCGTAGTAGGTTCTGGAGTTGTAGTGGTCGAAGGAGCAGCAGTTGTTGTAGTTAGGGCTGCAGTGGTTGTCGTAGGGGCAGCTGCTGTGGTTGAAGTAGATGCTAATGTTGTTGTAGGACCTGCAGTTGTCGTGGGAGCTACAGTTGTTGTAGGTGTTGCTGTTGTGGTTGTCGTAGGAGCTGAAGTTGTAGTTGTTGTAAAAGTTGCTGCAGTCGTTGTGGTCGTAAGAACAGCAGTTGTTGTAGTAGGAGCTGCACTGGTTGTCGTAGTAGGTTCTGGAGTTGTAGTTGTCGTAGGAGCAGCAGTTGTTGTAGTTAGGGCTGCAGTGGTTGTCGTAGGGGCAGCTGCTGTGGTTGAAGTAGATGCTAAAGTTGTTGTAGGAGCTCCAGTTGTCGTGGGAGCTACAGTTGTTGTAGGTGTTGCTGTTGTGGTTGTCGTAGGAGCTGAAGTTGTAGTTGTTGTAGAAGGTGCTGCAGTAGTTGTGGTCGTAAGAACAGCAGTTGTTGTAGTAGGAGCTGCAATGGTTGTCGTAGTAGGTTCTGGAGTTGTAGTGGTCGTAGGAGCAGCAGTTGTTGTAGTTAGGGCTGCAGTGGTTGTCGTAGGGGCAGCTGCTGTGGTTGAAGTAGATGCTAAAGTTGTAGTAGGAGCTGCAGTTGTCGTGGGAGCTACAGTTGTTGTAGGTGTTGTGGTTGTCGTAGGAGCTGAAGTTGTAGTTGTTGTAGAAGGTGCTGCAGTCGTTGTGGTCGTAAGAACAGCAGTTGTTGTAGTAGGAGCTGCACTGGTTGTCGTAGTAGGTTCTGGAGTTGTAGTTGTCGTAGGAGCAGCAGTTGTTGGAGTTAGGGCTGCAGTTGTTGTCGTAGGGGCAGCTGCTGTGGTTGAGGTAGAAGCTAAAGCTGTTGTAGGAGCTGCAGTTGTCGTGGGAGCTACAGTTGTTATAGGTGTTGCTGTTGTGGTTGTCGTAGGAGCTGAAGTTGTAGTTGTTGTAGAAGGTGCTCCAGTCGTTGTGGTCGTAAGAACAGCAGTTGTTGTAGTAGGAGCTGCACCGGTTGTCGTAGTAGGTTCTGGAGTTGTAGTGGTCGTAAGAGCAGCAGTTGTTGTATTTAGGGCTGCAGTGGTTGTCGTAGGGGCAGCTGCTGTGGTTGAAGTAGATGCTAAAGTTGTTGTAGGAGCTGCAGTTGTCGTGGGAGCTACAGTTGTTGTAGGTGTTGCTGTTGTGGTTGTCGTAGGAGCTGAAGTTGTAGTTGTTGTTGAAGGTGCTGCAGTCGTTGTGGTCGTAAGAACAGCAGTTGTTGTAGTAGGAGCTGCACTGGTTGTCGTAGTAGGTTCTGGAGTTGTAGTGGTCGTAGGAGCAGCAGTTGTTGTAGGTAGGGCTGCAGTGGTTGTCGTAGGGGCAGCTGCTGTGGTTGAAGTAGATGCTAAAGTTGTTGTAGGAGCTGCAGTTGTCGTGGGAGCTACAGTTGTTGTAGGTGTTGTGGTTGTCGTAGGAGCTGAAGTTGTAGTTGTTGTAGAAGGTGCTGCAGTCGTTGTGGTCGTAAGAACAGCAGTTGTTGTAGTAGGAGCAGCAGTGGTTGTCGTAGTAGGTTCTGGAGTTGTAGTGGTCGTAGGAGCAGCAGTTGTTGTAGTTAGGGCTAAAATGGTTGTAGTAGGGGCAGCTGCTGTGGTTGAAGTAGATGCTAAAGTTGTTGTAGGAGCTGCAGTTGTCGTGGGAGCTACAGTTGGTGTAGGTGTTGCTGTTGTGGTTGTCGTAGGAGCTGAAGTTGTAGTTGTTGTAGAAGGTGCTGCAGTCGTTGTGGTCGTAAGAACAGCAGTTGTTGTAGTAGGAGCTGCACTGGTTGTCGTAGTAGGTTCTGGAGTTGTAGTGGTCGTAGGAGCAGCAGTTGTTGTAGGTAGGGCTGCAGTGGTTGTCGTAGGGGCAGCTGCTGTGGTTGAAGTAGATGCTAAAGTTGTAGTAGGAGCTGCAGTTGTCGTGGGAGCTACAGTTGTTGTAGGTGTTGTGGTTGTCGTAGGAGCTGAAGTTGTAGTTGTTGTAGAAGGTGCTGCAGTCGTTGTGGTCGTAAGAACATCAGTTGTTGTAGTAGGAGCAGCAGTGGTTGTCGTAGTAGGTTCTGGAGTTGTAGTGGTCGAAGGAGCAGCAGTTGTTGTAGTTAGTGCTGCAGTGGTTGTTGTAGGGGCAGCTGCTGTGGTTGAAGTAGATGCTAAAGCTGTTATAGGAGCTGCAGTTGTCGTGGGAGCTACAGTTGTTATAGGTGTTGCTGTTGTGGTTGTCGTAGGAGCTGAAGTTGTAGTTGTTGTAGAAGGTGCTGCAGTCGTTGTGGTCGTAAGAACAGCAGTTGTTGTAGTAGGAGCTGCACTGGTTGTCGTAGTAGGTTCTGGAGTTTTAGTGGTCGTAGGAGCAGCAATTGTTGTAGGTATGGCTGCAGTGGTTGTCGTAGGGGCAGCTGCTGTGGTTGAAGTAGATGCTAAAGTTGTTGTAGGAGCTGCAGTTGTCGTGGGAGCTACAGTTGTTGTAGGTGTTGTGGTTGTCGTAGGAGCTGAAGTTGTAGTTGTTGTAGAAGGTGCTGCAGTCGTTGTGGTCGTAAGAACCGCAGTTGTTGTAGTAGGAGCTGCACTGATTGTCGTAGTAGGTTCTGGAGTTGTAGTTGTCGTAGGAGCAGCAGTTGTTGTAGTTAGGGCTAAAGTGGTTGTAGTAGGGGCAGCTGCTGTGGTTGAAGTAGATGCTAAAGTTGTTGTAGGAGCTGCAGTTGTCGTGGGAGCTACAGTTGTTGTAGGTGTTGCTGTTGTGGTTGTCGTAGGAGCTGAAGTTGTAGTTGTTGTAGAAGGTGCTGCAGTCGTTGTGGTCGTAAGAACAGCAGTTGTTGTAGTAGGAGCTGCACTGGTAGTCGTAGTAGGTTCTGGAGTTGTAGTGGTCGTAGGAGCAGCAGTTGTTGTAGTTAGGGCTGCAGTGGTTGTCGTAGGGGCAGCTGCTGTGGTTGAAGTAGATGCTAAAGTTGTTGTAGGAGCTGCAGTTGTCGTGGGAGCTACAGTTGTTATAGTTGTTGCTGTTGTGGTTGTCGTAGGAGCTGAAGTTGTAGTTGTTGTAGATGGTGCTGCAGTCGTTGTGGTCGTAAGAACAGCAGTTGTTGTAGTAGGAGCTGCACTGGTTGTCGTAGTAGGTTCTTGAGTTGTAGTGGTCGTAGGAGCAGCAGTTGTTTTAGGTAGGGCTGCAGTGGTTGTCGTAGGGGCAGCTGCTGTGGTTGAAGTAGATGCTAAAGTTGTTGTAGGAGCTGCAGTTGTCGTGGGAGCTACAGTTGTTGTAGGTGTTGTGGTTGTCGTAGGAGCTGAAGTTGTAGTTGTTGTAGAAGGTGCTGCAGTCGTTGTGGTCGTAAGAACAGCAGTTGTTGTAGTAGGAGCTGCACTGGTTGTCGTAGTAGGTTCTGGAGTTGTAGTGGTCGTAGGAGCAGCAGTTGTTGTAGTTAGGGCTGCAGTTGTTGTCGTAGGGGCAGCTGCTGTGGTTGAAGTAGATGCTAAAGTTGTTGTAGGACCTGCAGTTGTCGTGGGAGCTACAGTTGTTGTAGGTGTTGCTGTTGTGGTTGTCGTAGGAGCTGAAGTTGTAGTTGTTGTAGAAGGTGCTGCAGTCGTTGTGGTCGTAAGAACAGCAGTTGTTGTAGTAGGAGCTGCACTGGTTGTCGTAGTAGGTTCTGGAGTTGTAGTGGTCGTAGGAGCAGCAGTTGTTGTAGGTAGGGCTGCAGTGGTTGTCGTAGGGGCAGCTGCTGTGGTTGAAGTAGATGCTAAAGTTGTTGTAGGAGCTGCAGTTGTCGTGGGAGCTACAGTTGTTGTAGGTGTTGTGGTTGTCGTAGGAGCTGAAGTTGCAGTTGTTGTAGAAGGTGCTGCAGTCGTTGTGGTCGTAAGAACATCAGTTGTTGTAGTAGGAGCAGCAGTGGTTGTCGTAGTAGGTTCTGGAGTTGTAGTGGTCGAAGGAGCAGCAGTTGTTGTAGTTAGTGCTGCAGTGGTTGTTGTAGGGGCAGCTGCTGTGGTTGAAGTAGATGCTAAAGTTGTAGTAGGAGCTGCAGTTGTCGTGGGAGCTACAGTTGTTATAGGTGTTGCTGTTGTGGTTGTCGTAGGAGCTGAAGTTGTAGTTGTTGTAGAAGGTGCTGCAGTCGTTGTGGTCGTAAGAACAGCAGTTGTTGTAGTAGGAGCTGCACCGGTTGTCGTAGTAGGTTCTAGAGTTGTAGTTGTCGTAGGAGCAGCAGTTGTTGTAGTTAGGGCTGCAGTGGTTGTCGTAGGGGCAGCTGCTGTGGTTGAAGTAGAAGCTAAAGTTGTTGTAGGAGCTGCAGTTGTCGTGGGAGCTACAGTTGTTGTAGCTGTTGCTGTTGTGGTTGTTTTAGGAGCTGAAGTTGTAGTTGTTGTAGAAGGGGCTGCGGTCATTGTGGTCGTAAGAACAGCAGTTGTTGTAGTAGGAGCTGCACTGGTTGTCGTAGTAGGTTCTGGAGTTGTAGTTGTCGTAGGAGCAGCAGTTGTTGTAGTTAGGACTGCAGTTTTTGTCGTAGGGGCAGCTGCTGTGGTTGAAGTAGATGCTAAAGTTGTTGTAGGAGCTGCAGTTGTCGTGGGAGCTACAGCTGTTGTAGGTGTTGTGGTTGTCGTAGGAGCTGAAGTTGTAGTTGTTGTAGAAGGTGCTGCAGTCGTTGTGGTCGTAAGAACAGCAGTTGTTGTAGTAGGAGCAGCAGTGGTTGTCGTAGTAGGTTCTGGAGTTGTAGTGGTCGAAGGAGCAGCAGTTGTTGTAGTTAGGGCTGCAGTGGTTGTCGTAGGGGCAGCTGCTGTGGTTGAAGTAGATGCTAATGTTGTTGTAGGACCTGCAGTTGTCGTGGGAGCTACAGTTGTTGTAGGTGTTGCTGTTGTGGTTGTCGTAGGAGCTGAAGTTGTAGTTGTTGTAAAAGTTGCTGCAGTCGTTGTGGTCGTAAGAACAGCAGTTGTTGTAGTAGGAGCTGCACTGGTTGTCGTAGTAGGTTCTGGAGTTGTAGTTGTCGTAGGAGCAGCAGTTGTTGTAGTTAGGGCTGCAGTGGTTGTCGTAGGGGCAGCTGCTGTGGTTGAAGTAGATGCTAAAGTTGTTGTAGGAGCTCCAGTTGTCGTGGGAGCTACAGTTGTTGTAGGTGTTGCTGTTGTGGTTGTCGTAGGAGCTGAAGTTGTAGTTGTTGTAGAAGGTGCTGCAGTAGTTGTGGTCGTAAGAACAGCAGTTGTTGTAGTAGGAGCTGCAATGGTTGTCGTAGTAGGTTCTGGAGTTGTAGTGGTCGTAGGAGCAGCAGTTGTTGTAGTTAGGGCTGCAGTGGTTGTCGTAGGGGCAGCTGCTGTGGTTGAAGTAGATGCTAAAGTTGTAGTAGGAGCTGCAGTTGTCGTGGGAGCTACAGTTGTTGTAGGTGTTGTGGTTGTCGTAGGAGCTGAAGTTGTAGTTGTTGTAGAAGGTGCTGCAGTCGTTGTGGTCGTAAGAACAGCAGTTGTTGTAGTAGGAGCTGCACTGGTTGTCGTAGTAGGTTCTGGAGTTGTAGTTGTCGTAGGAGCAGCAGTTGTTGGAGTTAGGGCTGCAGTTGTTGTCGTAGGGGCAGCTGCTGTGGTTGAGGTAGAAGCTAAAGCTGTTGTAGGAGCTGCAGTTGTCGTGGGAGCTACAGTTGTTATAGGTGTTGCTGTTGTGGTTGTCGTAGGAGCTGAAGTTGTAGTTGTTGTAGAAGGTGCTCCAGTCGTTGTGGTCGTAAGAACAGCAGTTGTTGTAGTAGGAGCTGCACCGGTTGTCGTAGTAGGTTCTGGAGTTGTAGTGGTCGTAAGAGCAGCAGTTGTTGTATTTAGGGCTGCAGTGGTTGTCGTAGGGGCAGCTGCTGTGGTTGAAGTAGATGCTAAAGTTGTTGTAGGAGCTGCAGTTGTCGTGGGAGCTACAGTTGTTGTAGGTGTTGCTGTTGTGGTTGTCGTAGGAGCTGAAGTTGTAGTTGTTGTTGAAGGTGCTGCAGTCGTTGTGGTCGTAAGAACAGCAGTTGTTGTAGTAGGAGCTGCACTGGTTGTCGTAGTAGGTTCTGGAGTTGTAGTGGTCGTAGGAGCAGCAGTTGTTGTAGGTAGGGCTGCAGTGGTTGTCGTAGGGGCAGCTGCTGTGGTTGAAGTAGATGCTAAAGTTGTTGTAGGAGCTGCAGTTGTCGTGGGAGCTACAGTTGTTGTAGGTGTTGTGGTTGTCGTAGGAGCTGAAGTTGTAGTTGTTGTAGAAGGTGCTGCAGTCGTTGTGGTCGTAAGAACAGCAGTTGTTGTAGTAGGAGCAGCAGTGGTTGTCGTAGTAGGTTCTGGAGTTGTAGTGGTCGTAGGAGCAGCAGTTGTTGTAGTTAGGGCTAAAATGGTTGTAGTAGGGGCAGCTGCTGTGGTTGAAGTAGATGCTAAAGTTGTTGTAGGAGCTGCAGTTGTCGTGGGAGCTACAGTTGGTGTAGGTGTTGCTGTTGTGGTTGTCGTAGGAGCTGAAGTTGTAGTTGTTGTAGAAGGTGCTGCAGTCGTTGTGGTCGTAAGAACAGCAGTTGTTGTAGTAGGAGCTGCACTGGTTGTCGTAGTAGGTTCTGGAGTTGTAGTGGTCGTAGGAGCAGCAGTTGTTGTAGGTAGGGCTGCAGTGGTTGTCGTAGGGGCAGCTGCTGTGGTTGAAGTAGATGCTAAAGTTGTAGTAGGAGCTGCAGTTGTCGTGGGAGCTACAGTTGTTGTAGGTGTTGTGGTTGTCGTAGGAGCTGAAGTTGTAGTTGTTGTAGAAGGTGCTGCAGTCGTTGTGGTCGTAAGAACATCAGTTGTTGTAGTAGGAGCAGCAGTGGTTGTCGTAGTAGGTTCTGGAGTTGTAGTGGTCGAAGGAGCAGCAGTTGTTGTAGTTAGTGCTGCAGTGGTTGTTGTAGGGGCAGCTGCTGTGGTTGAAGTAGATGCTAAAGTTGTAGTAGGAGCTGCAGTTGTCGTGGGAGCTACAGTTGTTATAGGTGTTGCTGTTGTGGTTGTAGTAGGAGCTGAAGTTGTAGTTGTTGTAGAAGGTGCTGCAGTCGTTGTGGTCGTAAGAACAGCAGTTGTTGTAGTAGGAGCAGCAGTGGTTGTCGTAGTAGGTTCTGGAGTTGTAGTGGTCGTAGGAGCAGCAGTTGTTGTAGGTAGGGCTGCATTGGTTGTCATAGGGGCAGCTGCTGTGGTTGAAGTAGATGCTAAAGTTGTTGTAGGAGCTGCAGTTGTCGTGGGAGCTACAGTTGTTGTAGGTGTTGTGGTTGTCGTAGGAGCTGAAATTGTAGTTGTTGTAGAAGGTGCTGCAGTCGTGGTCGTAAGAACAGCAGTTGTTGTAGTAGGAGGAGCAGTGGTTGTCGTAGTAGGTTCTGGAGTTGTAGTGGTCGAAGGAGCAGCAGTTGTTGTAGTTAGGGCTGCAGTTGTTGTCGTAGGGGCAGCTGCTGTGGTTGAGGTAGATGCTAAAGCTGTTATAGGAGCTGCAGTTGTCGTGGGAGCTACAGTTGTTATAGGTGTTGCTGTTGTGGTTGTCGTAGGAGCTGAAGTTGTAGTTGTTGTAGAAGGTGCTGCAGTCGTTGTGGTCGTAAGAACAGCAGTTGTTGTAGTAGGAGCTGCACTGGTTGTCGTAGTAGGTTCTGGAGTTTTAGTGGTCGTAGGAGCAGCAATTGTTGTAGGTATGGCTGCAGTGGTTGTCGTAGGGGCAGCTGCTGTGGTTGAAGTAGATGCTAAAGTTGTTGTAGGAGCTGCAGTTGTCGTGGGAGCTACAGTTGTTGTAGGTGTTGTGGTTGTCGTAGGAGCTGAAGTTGTAGTTGTTGTAGAAGGTGCTGCAGTCGTTGTGGTCGTAAGAACCGCAGTTGTTGTAGTAGGAGCTGCACTGATTGTCGTAGTAGGTTCTGGAGTTGTAGTTGTCGTAGGAGCAGCAGTTGTTGTAGTTAGGGCTAAAGTGGTTGTAGTAGGGGCAGCTGCTGTGGTTGAAGTAGATGCTAAAGTTGTTGTAGGAGCTGCAGTTGTCGTGGGAGCTACAGTTGTTGTAGGTGTTGCTGTTGTGGTTGTCGTAGGAGCTGAAGTTGTAGTTGTTGTAGAAGGTGCTGCAGTCGTTGTGGTCGTAAGAACAGCAGTTGTTGTAGTAGGAGCTGCACTGGTAGTCGTAGTAGGTTCTGGAGTTGTAGTGGTCGTAGGAGCAGCAGTTGTTGTAGTTAGGGCTGCAGTGGTTGTCGTAGGGGCAGCTGCTGTGGTTGAAGTAGATGCTAAAGTTGTTGTAGGAGCTGCAGTTGTCGTGGGAGCTACAGTTGTTATAGTTGTTGCTGTTGTGGTTGTCGTAGGAGCTGAAGTTGTAGTTGTTGTAGATGGTGCTGCAGTCGTTGTGGTCGTAAGAACAGCAGTTGTTGTAGTAGGAGCTGCACTGGTTGTCGTAGTAGGTTCTTGAGTTGTAGTGGTCGTAGGAGCAGCAGTTGTTTTAGGTAGGGCTGCAGTGGTTGTCGTAGGGGCAGCTGCTGTGGTTGAAGTAGATGCTAAAGTTGTTGTAGGAGCTGCAGTTGTCGTGGGAGCTACAGTTGTTGTAGGTGTTGTGGTTGTCGTAGGAGCTGAAGTTGTAGTTGTTGTAGAAGGTGCTGCAGTCGTTGTGGTCGTAAGAACAGCAGTTGTTGTAGTAGGAGCTGCACTGGTTGTCGTAGTAGGTTCTGGAGTTGTAGTGGTCGTAGGAGCAGCAGTTGTTGTAGTTAGGGCTGCAGTTGTTGTCGTAGGGGCAGCTGCTGTGGTTGAAGTAGATGCTAAAGTTGTTGTAGGACCTGCAGTTGTCGTGGGAGCTACAGTTGTTGTAGGTGTTGCTGTTGTGGTTGTCGTAGGAGCTGAAGTTGTAGTTGTTGTAGAAGGTGCTGCAGTCGTTGTGGTCGTAAGAACAGCAGTTGTTGTAGTAGGAGCTGCACTGGTTGTCGTAGTAGGTTCTGGAGTTGTAGTGGTCGTAGGAGCAGCAGTTGTTGTAGGTAGGGCTGCAGTGGTTGTCGTAGGGGCAGCTGCTGTGGTTGAAGTAGATGCTAAAGTTGTTGTAGGAGCTGCAGTTGTCGTGGGAGCTACAGTTGTTGTAGGTGTTGTGGTTGTCGTAGGAGCTGAAGTTGCAGTTGTTGTAGAAGGTGCTGCAGTCGTTGTGGTCGTAAGAACATCAGTTGTTGTAGTAGGAGCAGCAGTGGTTGTCGTAGTAGGTTCTGGAGTTGTAGTGGTCGTAGGAGCAGCAGTTGTTGTAGGTAGGGCTGCATTGGTTGTCGTAGGGGCAGCTGCTGTGGTTGAAGTAGATGCTAAAGTTGTTGTAGGAGCTGCAGTTGTCGTGGGAGCTACAGTTGTTGTAGGTGTTGTGGTTGTCGTAGGAGCTGAAATTGTAGTTGTTGTAGAAGGTGCTGCAGTCGTTGTGGTCGTAAGAACAGCAGTTGTTGTAGTAGGAGGAGCAGTGGTTGTCGTAGTAGGTTCTGGAGTTGTAGTGGTCGAAGGAGCAGCAGTTGTTGTAGTTAGGGCTGCAGTTGTTGTCGTAGGGGCAGCTGCTGTGGTTGAGGTAGATGCTAAAGCTGTTATAGGAGCTGCAGTTGTCGTGGGAGCTACAGTTGTTATAGGTGTTGCTGTTGTGGTTGTCGTAGGAGCTGAAGTTGTAGTTGTTGTAGAAGGTGCTGCAGTCGTTGTGGTCGTAAGAACAGCAGTTGTTGTAGTAGGAGCTGCACTGGTTGTCGTAGTAGGTTCTGGAGTTTTAGTGGTCGTAGGAGCAGCAATTGTTGTAGGTATGGCTGCAGTGGTTGTCGTAGGGGCAGCTGCTGTGGTTGAAGTAGATGCTAAAGTTGTTGTAGGAGCTGCAGTTGTCGTGGGAGCTACAGTTGTTGTAGGTGTTGTGGTTGTCGTAGGAGCTGAAGTTGTAGTTGTTGTAGAAGGTGCTGCAGTCGTTGTGGTCGTAAGAACCGCAGTTGTTGTAGTAGGAGCTGCACTGATTGTCGTAGTAGGTTCTGGAGTTGTAGTTGTCGTAGGAGCAGCAGTTGTTGTAGTTAGGGCTAAAGTGGTTGTAGTAGGGGCAGCTGCTGTGGTTGAAGTAGATGCTAAAGTTGTTGTAGGAGCTGCAGTTGTCGTGGGAGCTACAGTTGTTGTAGGTGTTGCTGTTGTGGTTGTCGTAGGAGCTGAAGTTGTAGTTGTTGTAGAAGGTGCTGCAGTCGTTGTGGTCGTAAGAACAGCAGTTGTTGTAGTAGGAGCTGCACTGGTAGTCGTAGTAGGTTCTGGAGTTGTAGTGGTCGTAGGAGCAGCAGTTGTTGTAGTTAGGGCTGCAGTGGTTGTCGTAGGGGCAGCTGCTGTGGTTGAAGTAGATGCTAAAGTTGTAGTAGGAGCTGCAGTTGTCGTGGGAGCTACAGTTGTTATAGTTGTTGCTGTTGTGGTTGTCGTAGGAGCTGAAGTTGTAGTTGTTGTAGATGGTGCTGCAGTCGTTGTGGTCGTAAGAACAGCAGTTGTTGTAGTAGGAGCTGCACTGGTTGTCGTAGTAGGTTCTTGAGTTGTAGTGGTCGTAGGAGCAGCAGTTGTTGTAGGTAGGGCTGCAGTGGTTGTCGTAGGGGCAGCTGCTGTGGTTGAAGTAGATGCTAAAGTTGTTGTAGGAGCTGCAGTTGTCGTGGGAGCTACAGTTGTTGTAGGTGTTGTGGTTGTCGTAGGAGCTGAAGTTGTAGTTGTTGTAGAAGGTGCTGCAGTCGTTGTGGTCGTAAGAACAGCAGTTGTTGTAGTAGGAGCTGCACTGGTTGTCGTAGTAGGTTCTGGAGTTGTAGTGGTCGTAGGAGCAGCAGTTGTTGTAGTTAGGGCTGCAGTTGTTGTCGTAGGGGCAGCTGCTGTGGTTGAAGTAGATGCTAAAGTTGTTGTAGGACCTGCAGTTGTCGTGGGAGCTACAGTTGTTGTAGGTGTTGCTGTTGTGGTTGTCGTAGGAGCTGAAGTTGTAGTTGTTGTAGAAGGTGCTGCAGTCGTTGTGGTCGTAAGAACAGCAGTTGTTGTAGTAGGAGCTGCACTGGTTGTCGTAGTAGGTTCTGGAGTTGTAGTGGTCGTAGGAGCAGCAGTTGTTGTAGGTAGGGCTGCAGTGGTTGTCGTAGGGGCAGCTGCTGTGGTTGAAGTAGATGCTAAAGTTGTTGTAGGAGCTGCAGTTGTCGTGGGAGCTACAGTTGTTGTAGGTGTTGTGGTTGTCGTAGGAGCTGAAGTTGCAGTTGTTGTAGAAGGTGCTGCAGTCGTTGTGGTCGTAAGAACAGCAGTTGTTGTAGTAGGAGCTGCACTGGTTGTCGTAGTAGGTTCTGGAGTTGTAGTGGTCGTAGGAGCAGCAGTTGTTGTAGTTAGGGCTGCAGTTGTTGTCGTAGGGGCAGCTGCTGTGGTTGAGGTAGATGCTAAAGCTGTTATAGGAGCTGCAGTTGTCGTGGGAGCTACAGTTGTTATAGGTGTTGCTGTTGTGGTTGTCGTAGGAGCTGAAGTTGTAGTTGTTGTAGAAGGTGCTGCAGTCGTTGTGGTCGTAAGAACAGCAGTTGTTGTAGTAGGAGCTGCACCGGTTGTCGTAGTAGGTTCTAGAGTTGTAGTTGTCGTAGGAGCAGCAGTTGTTGTAGTTAGGGCTGCAGTGGTTGTCGTAGGGGCAGCTGCTGTGGTTGAAGTAGATGCTAAAGTTGTTGTAGGAGCTGCAGTTGTCGTGGGAGCTACAGTTTTTGTAGGTGTTGCTGTTGTGGTTGTCGTAGGAGCTGAAGTTGTAGTTGTTGTAGAAGGTGCTGCAGTCGTTGTGGTCGTAAGAACAGCAGTTGTTGTAGTAGGAGCTGCACTGGTAGTCGTAGTAGGTTCTGGAGTTGTAGTGGTCGTAGGAGCAGCAGTTGTTGTAGTTAGGGCTGCAGTGGTTGTCGTAGGGGCAGCTGCTGTGGTTGAAGTAGATGCTAAAGTTGTAGTAGGAGCTGCAGTTGTCGTGGGAGCTACAGTTGTTATAGTTGTTGCTGTTGTGGTTGTCGTAGGAGCTGAAGTTGTAGTTGTTGTAGATGGTGCTGCAGTCGTTGTGGTCGTAAGAACAGCAGTTGTTGTAGTAGGAGCTGCACTGGTTGTCGTAGTAGGTTCTTGAGTTGTAGTGGTCGTAGGAGCAGCAGTTGTTGTAGGTAGGGCTGCAGTGGTTGTCGTAGGGGCAGCTGCTGTGGTTGAAGTAGATGCTAAAGTTGTTGTAGGAGCTGCAGTTGTCGTGGGAGCTACAGTTGTTGTAGGTGTTGTGGTTGTCGTAGGAGCTGAAGTTGTAGTTGTTGTAGAAGGTGCTGCAGTCGTTGTGGTCGTAAGAACAGCAGTTGTTGTAGTAGGAGCTGCACTGGTTGTCGTAGTAGGTTCTGGAGTTGTAGTGGTCGTAGGAGCAGCAGTTGTTGTAGTTAGGGCTGCAGTTGTTGTCGTAGGGGCAGCTGCTGTGGTTGAAGTAGATGCTAAAGTTGTTGTAGGACCTGCAGTTGTCGTGGGAGCTACAGTTGTTGTAGGTGTTGCTGTTGTGGTTGTCGTAGGAGCTGAAGTTGTAGTTGTTGTAGAAGGTGCTGCAGTCGTTGTGGTCGTAAGAACAGCAGTTGTTGTAGTAGGAGCTGCACCGGTTGTCGTAGTAGGTTCTGGAGTTGTAGTGGTCGTAGGAGCAGCAGTTGTTGTAGGTAGGGCTGCAGTGGTTGTCGTAGGGGCAGCTGCTGTGGTTGAAGTAGATGCTAAAGTTGTAGTAGGAGCTGCAGTTGTCGTGGGAGCTACAGTTGTTGTAGGTGTTGTGGTTGTCGTAGGAGCTGAAGTTGCAGTTGTTGTAGAAGGTGCTGCAGTCGTTGTGGTCGTAAGAACAGCAGTTGTTGTAGTAGGAGCTGCACTGGTTGTCGTAGTAGGTTCTGGAGTTGTAGTGGTCGAAGGAGCAGCAGTTGTTGTAGTTAGGGCTGCAGTGGTTGTCGTAGGGGCAGCTGCTGTGGTTGAAGTAGATGCTAATGTTGTTGTAGGACCTGCAGTTGTCGTGGGAGCTACAGTTGTTGTAGGTGTTGCTGTTGTGGTTGTCGTAGGAGCTGAAGTTGTAGTTGTTGTAAAAGGTGCTGCAGTCGTTGTGGTCGTAAGAACAGCAGTTGTTGTAGTAGGAGCTGCACTGGTTGTCGTAGTAGGTTCTGGAGTTGTAGTTGTCGTAGGAGCAGCAGTTGTTGTAATTAGGGCTGCAGTGGTTGTCGTAGGGGCAGCTGCTGTGGTTGAAGTAGATGCTAAAGTTGTTGTAGGAGCTCCAGTTGTCGTGGGAGCTACAGTTGTTGTAGGTGTTGCTGTTGTGGTTGTCGTAGGAGCTGAAGTTGTAGTTGTTGTAGAAGGTGCTGCAGTAGTTGTGGTCGTAAGAACAGCAGTTGTTGTAGTAGGAGCTGCAATGGTTGTCGTAGTAGGTTCTGGAGTTGTAGTGGTCGTAGGAGCAGCAGTTGTTGTAGTTAGGGCTGCAGTGGTTGTCGTAGGGGCAGCTGCTGTGGTTGAAGTAGATGCTAAAGTTGTAGTAGGAGCTGCAGTTGTCGTGGGAGCTACAGTTGTTGTAGGTGTTTTGGTTGTCGTAGGAGCTGAAGTTGTAGTTGTTGTAGAAGGTGCTGCAGTCGTTGTGGTCGTAAGAACAGCAGTTGTTGTAGTAGGAGCTGCACTGGTTGTCGTAGTAGGTTCTGGAGTTGTAGTTGTCGTAGGAGCAGCAGTTGTTGGAGTTAGGGCTGCAGTTGTTGTCGTAGGGGCAGCTGCTGTGGTTGAGGTAGAAGCTAAAGCTGTTGTAGGAGCTGCAGTTGTCGTGGGAGCTACAGTTGTTATAGGTGTTGTTGTTGTGGTTGTCGTAGGAGCTGAAGTTGTAGTTGTTGTAGAAGGTGCTCCAGTCGTTGTGGTCGTAAGAACAGCAGTTGTTGTAGTAGGAGCTGCACCGGTTGTCATAGTAGGTTCTGGAGTTGTAGTGGTCGTAGGAGCAGCAGTTGTTGTATTTAGGGCTGCAGTGGTTGTCGTAGGGGCAGCTGCTGTGGTTGAAGTAGATGCTAAAGTTGTTGTAGGAGCTGCAGTTGTCGTGGGAGCTACAGTTGTTGTAGGTGTTGCTGTTGTGGTTGTCGTAGGAGCTGAAGTTGTAGTTGTTGTTGAAGGTGCTGCAGTCGTTGTGGTCGTAAGAACAGCAGTTGTTGTAGTAGGAGCTGCACTGGTTGTCGTAGTAGGTTCTGGAGTTGTAGTGGTCGTAGGAGCAGCAGTTGTTGTAGGTAGGGCTGCAGTGGTTGTCGTAGGGGCAGCTGCTGTGGTTGAGGTAGATGCTAAAGTTGTTGTAGGAGCTGCAGTTGTCGTGGGAGCTACAGTTGTTGTAGGTGTTGTGGTTGTCGTAGGAGCTGAAGTTGTAGTTGTTGTAGAAGGTGCTGCAGTCGTTGTGGTCGTAAGAACAGCAGTTGTTGTAGTAGGAGCAGCACTGGTTGTCGTAGTAGGTTCTGGAGTTGTAGTGGTCGTAGGAGCAGAAGTTGTTGTAGTTAGGGCTGCAGTGGTTGTCGTAGGGGCAGCTGCTGTGGTTGTCGTAGGGGCAGCTGCTGTGGTTGAAGTAGATGCTAAAGTTGTAGTAGGAGATGCAGTTGTCGTGGAAGCTACAGTTGTTATAGGTGTTGCTGTTGTGGTTGTCGTAGGAGCTGAAGTTGTAGTTGTTGTAGAAAGTGCTGCAGTCGTTGTGGTCGTAAGAACAGCAGTTGTTGTAGTAGGAGCAGCAGTGGTTGTCGTAGTAGGTTCTGGAGTTGTAGTGGTCGTAGGAGCAGCAGTTGTTGTAGGTAGGGCTGCAGTGGTTGTCGTAGGGGCAGCTGCTGTGGTTGAAGTAGATGCTAAAGTTGTTGTAGGAGCTGCAGTTGTCGTGGGAGCTACAGTTGTTGTAGGTGTTGTGGTTGTCGTAGGAGCTGAAGTTGTAGTTGTTGTAGAAGGTGCTGCAGTCGTTGTGGTCGTAAGAAACGCAGTTGTTGTAGTAGGAGCTGCACTGATTGTCGTAGTAGGTTCTGGAGTTGTAGTGGTCGTAGGAGCAGCAGTTGTTGTAGTTAGGGCTAAAATGGTTGTAGTAGGGGCAGCTGCTGTGGTTGAAGTAGATGCTAAAGTTGTTGTAGGAGCTGCAGTTGTCGTGGGAGCTACAGTTGTTGTAGGTGTTGCTGTTGTGGTTGTCGTAGGAGCTGAAGTTGTAGTTGTTGTAGAAGGTGCTGCAGTCGTTGTGGTCGTAAGAAACGCAGTTGTTGTAGTAGGAGCTGCACTGGTTGTCGTAGTAGGTTCTGGAGTTGTAGTGGTCGTAGGAGCAGCAGTTGTTGTAGGTAGGGCTGCAGTGGTTGTCGTAGGGGCAGCTGCTGTGGTTGAAGTAGATGCTAAAGTTGTAGTAGGAGCTGCAGTTGTCGTGGGAGCTACAGTTGTTGTAGGTGTTGTGGTTGTCGTAGGAGCTGAAGTTGTAGTTGTTGTAGAAGGTGCTGCAGTCGTTGTGGTCGTAAGAACATCAGTTGTTGTAGTAGGAGCAGCAGTGGTTGTCGTAGTAGGTTCTGGAGTTGTAGTGGTCGAAGGAGCAGCAGTTGTTGTAGTTAGTGCTGCAGTGGTTGTTGTAGGGGCAGCTGCTGTGGTTGAAGTAGATGCTAAAGTTGTAGTAGGAGCTGCAGTTGTCGTGGGAGCTACAGTTGTTATAGGTGTTGCTGTTGTGGTTGTCGTAGGAGCTGAAGTTGTAGTTGTTGTAGAAGGTGCTGCAGTCGTTGTGGTCGTAAGAACAGCAGTTGTTGTAGTAGGAGCTGCACCGGTTGTCATAGTAGGTTCTGGAGTTGTAGTGGTCGTAGGAGCAGCAGTTGTTGTATTTAGGGCTGCAGTGGTTGTCGTAGGGGCAGCTGCTGTGGTTGAAGTAGATGCTAAAGTTGTTGTAGGAGCTGCAGTTGTCGTGGGAGCTACAGTTGTTGTAGGTGTTGCTGTTGTGGTTGTCGTAGGAGCTGAAGTTGTAGTTGTTGTTGAAGGTGCTGCAGTCGTTGTGGTCGTAAGAACAGCAGTTGTTGTAGTAGGAGCTGCACTGGTTGTCGTAGTAGGTTCTGGAGTTGTAGTGGTCGTAGGAGCAGCAGTTGTTGTAGGTAGGGCTGCAGTGGTTGTCGTAGGGGCAGCTGCTGTGGTTGAGGTAGATGCTAAAGTTGTTGTAGGAGCTGCAGTTGTCGTGGGAGCTACAGTTGTTGTAGGTGTTGTGGTTGTCGTAGGAGCTGAAGTTGTAGTTGTTGTAGAAGGTGCTGCAGTCGTTGTGGTCGTAAGAACAGCAGTTGTTGTAGTAGGAGCAGCACTGGTTGTCGTAGTAGGTTCTGGAGTTGTAGTGGTCGTAGGAGCAGAAGTTGTTGTAGTTAGGGCTGCAGTGGTTGTCGTAGGGGCAGCTGCTGTGGTTGTCGTAGGGGCAGCTGCTGTGGTTGAAGTAGATGCTAAAGTTGTAGTAGGAGATGCAGTTGTCGTGGAAGCTACAGTTGTTATAGGTGTTGCTGTTGTGGTTGTCGTAGGAGCTGAAGTTGTAGTTGTTGTAGAAAGTGCTGCAGTCGTTGTGGTCGTAAGAACAGCAGTTGTTGTAGTAGGAGCAGCAGTGGTTGTCGTAGTAGGTTCTGGAGTTGTAGTGGTCGTAGGAGCAGCAGTTGTTGTAGGTAGGGCTGCAGTGGTTGTCGTAGGGGCAGCTGCTGTGGTTGAAGTAGATGCTAAAGTTGTTGTAGGAGCTGCAGTTGTCGTGGGAGCTACAGTTGTTGTAGGTGTTGTGGTTGTCGTAGGAGCTGAAGTTGTAGTTGTTGTAGAAGGTGCTGCAGTCGTTGTGGTCGTAAGAAACGCAGTTGTTGTAGTAGGAGCTGCACTGATTGTCGTAGTAGGTTCTGGAGTTGTAGTGGTCGTAGGAGCAGCAGTTGTTGTAGTTAGGGCTAAAATGGTTGTAGTAGGGGCAGCTGCTGTGGTTGAAGTAGATGCTAAAGTTGTTGTAGGAGCTGCAGTTGTCGTGGGAGCTACAGTTGTTGTAGGTGTTGCTGTTGTGGTTGTCGTAGGAGCTGAAGTTGTAGTTGTTGTAGAAGGTGCTGCAGTCGTTGTGGTCGTAAGAAACGCAGTTGTTGTAGTAGGAGCTGCACTGGTTGTCGTAGTAGGTTCTGGAGTTGTAGTGGTCGTAGGAGCAGCAGTTGTTGTAGGTAGGGCTGCAGTGGTTGTCGTAGGGGCAGCTGCTGTGGTTGAAGTAGATGCTAAAGTTGTAGTAGGAGCTGCAGTTGTCGTGGGAGCTACAGTTGTTGTAGGTGTTGTGGTTGTCGTAGGAGCTGAAGTTGTAGTTGTTGTAGAAGGTGCTGCAGTCGTTGTGGTCGTAAGAACATCAGTTGTTGTAGTAGGAGCAGCAGTGGTTGTCGTAGTAGGTTCTGGAGTTGTAGTGGTCGAAGGAGCAGCAGTTGTTGTAGTTAGTGCTGCAGTGGTTGTTGTAGGGGCAGCTGCTGTGGTTGAAGTAGATGCTAAAGTTGTAGTAGGAGCTGCAGTTGTCGTGGGAGCTACAGTTGTTATAGGTGTTGCTGTTGTGGTTGTCGTAGGAGCTGAAGTTGTAGTTGTTGTAGAAGGTGCTGCAGTCGTTGTGGTCGTAAGAACAGCAGTTGTTGTAGTAGGAGCAGCAGTGGTTGTCGTAGTAGGTTCTGGAGTTGTAGTGGTCGTAGGAGCAGCAGTTGTTGTAGGTAGGGCTGCATTGGTTGTCGTAGGGGCAGCTGCTGTGGTTGAAGTAGATGCTAAAGTTGTTGTAGGAGCTGCAGTTGTCGTGGGAGCTACAGTTGTTGTAGGTGTTGTGGTTGTCGTAGGAGCTGAAATTGTAGTTGTTGTAGAAGGTGCTGCAGTCGTTGTGGTCGTAAGAACAGCAGTTGTTGTAGTAGGAGCAGCAGTGGTTGTCGTAGTAGGTTCTGGAGTTGTAGTGGTCGAAGGAGCAGCAGTTGTTGTAGTTAGGGCTGCAGTTGTTGTCGTAGGGGCAGCTGCTGTGGTTGAGGTAGATGCTAAAGCTGTTATAGGAGCTGCAGTTGTCGTGGGAGCTACAGTTGTTATAGGTGTTGCTGTTGTGGTTGTCGTAGGAGCTGAAGTTGTAGTTGTTGTAGAAGGTGCTGCAGTCGTTGTGGTCGTAAGAACAGCAGTTGTTGTAGTAGGAGCTGCACTGGTTGTCGTAGTAGGTTCTGGAGTTTTAGTGGTCGTAGGAGCAGCAATTGTTGTAGGTATGGCTGCAGTGGTTGTCGTAGGGGCAGCTGCTGTGGTTGAAGTAGATGCTAAAGTTGTTGTAGGAGCTGCAGTTGTCGTGGGAGCTACTGTTGTTGTAGGTGTTGTGGTTGTCGTAGGAGCTGAAGTTGTAGTTGTTGTAGAAGGTGCTGCAGTCGTTGTGGTCGTAAGAACCGCAGTTGTTGTAGTAGGAGCTGCACTGATTGTCGTAGTAGGTTCTGGAGTTGTAGTTGTCGTAGGAGCAGCAGTTGTTGTAGTTAGGGCTAAAGTGGTTGTAGTAGGGGCAGCTGCTGTGGTTGAAGTAGATGCTAAAGTTGTTGTAGGAGCTGCAGTTGTCGTGGGAGCTACAGTTGTTGTAGGTGTTGCTGTTGTGGTTGTCGTAGGAGCTGAAGTTGTAGTTGTTGTAGAAGGTGCTGCAGTCGTTGTGGTCGTAAGAACAGCAGTTGTTGTAGTAGGAGCTGCACTGGTAGTCGTAGTAGGTTCTGGAGTTGTAGTGGTCGTAGGAGCAGCAGTTGTTGTAGTTAGGGCTGCAGTGGTTGTCGTAGGGGCAGCTGCTGTGGTTGAAGTAGATGCTAAAGTTGTAGTAGGAGCTGCAGTTGTCGTGGGAGCTACAGTTGTTATAGTTGTTGCTGTTGTGGTTGTCGTAGGAGCTGAAGTTGTAGTTGTTGTAGATGGTGCTGCAGTCGTTGTGGTCGTAAGAACAGCAGTTGTTGTAGTAGGAGCTGCACTGGTTGTCGTAGTAGGTTCTTGAGTTGTAGTGGTCGTAGGAGCAGCAGTTGTTGTAGGTAGGGCTGCAGTGGTTGTCGTAGGGGCAGCTGCTGTGGTTGAAGTAGATGCTAAAGTTGTTGTAGGAGCTGCAGTTGTCGTGGGAGCTACAGTTGTTGTAGGTGTTGTGGTTGTCGTAGGAGCTGAAGTTGTAGTTGTTGTAGAAGGTGCTGCAGTCGTTGTGGTCGTAAGAACAGCAGTTGTTGTAGTAGGAGATGCACTGGTTGTCGTAGTAGGTTCTGGAGTTGTAGTGGTCGAAGGAGCAGCAGTTGTTGTAGTTAGGGCTGCAGTGGTTGTCGTAGGGGCAGCTGCTGTGGTTGAAATAGATGCTAAAGTTGTTGTAGGAGCTGCAGTTGTCGTGGGAGCTACAGTTGTTGTAGGTGTTGCTGTTGTGGTTGTCGTAGGAGCTGAAGTTGTAGTTGTTGTAGAAGGTGCTGCAGTCGTTGTGGTCGTAAGAACAGCACTTGTTGTAGTAGGAGCTGCACTGGTTGTCGTAGTAGGTTCTTGAGTTGTAGTGGTCGTAGGAGCAGCAGTTGTTGTAGTTAGGGCTGCAGTGGTTGTCGTAGGGGCAGCTGCTGTGGTTGAAGTAGATGCTAAAGTTGTAGTAGGAGCTGCAGTTGTCGTGGGAGCTACAGTTGTTATAGGTGTTGCTGTTGTGGTTGTCGTAGGAGCTGAAGTTGTAGTTGTTGTAGAAGGTGCTGCAGTCGTTGTGGTCGTAAGAACAGCAGTTGTTGTAGTAGGAGCTGCACTGGTCGTCGTAGTAGGTTCTGGAGTTGTAGTGGTCGTAGGAGCAGCAGTTGTTGTAGGTAGGGCTGCAGTGGTTGTCGTAGGGGCAGCTGCTGTCGTTGAAGTAGATGCTAAAGTTGTTGTAGGAGCTGCAGTTGTCGTGGGAGCTACAGTTGTTGTAGGTGTTGTGGTTGTCGTAGGAGCTGAAGTTGTAGTTGTTGTAGAAGGTGCTGCAGTCGTTGTGGTCGTAAGAACAGCAGTTGTTGTAGTAGGAGCTGCACTGGTTGTCGTAGTAGGTTCTGGAGTTGTAGTGGTCGTAGGAGCAGCAGTTGTTGTAGTTAGGGCTGCAGTGGTTGTCGTAGGGGCAGCTGCTGCGGTTGAAATAGATGCTAAAGTTGTTGTAGGAGCTGCAGTTGTCGTGGGAGCTACAGTTGTTGTAGGTGTTGCTGTTGTGGTTGTCGTAGGAGCTGAAGTTGTAGTTGTTGTAGAAGGTGCTGCAGTCGTTGTCGTCGTAAGAAAAGCAGTTGTTGTAGTAGGAGCAGCAGTGGTTGTCGTAGTAGGTTCTGGAGTTGTAGTGGTCGTAGGAGCAGCAGTTGTTGTAGTTAGGGCTGCAGTGGTTGTCGTAGGGGCAGCTGCTGTGGTTGAAGTAGATGCTAAAGTTGTAGTAGGAGCTGCAGTTGTCGTGGGAGCTACAGTTGTTATAGGTGTTGCTGTTGTGGTTGTCGTAGGAGCTGAAGTTGTAGTTGTTGTAGAAGGTGCTGCAGTCGTTGTGGTCGTAAGAACAGCAGTTGTTGTAGTAGGAGCTGCACTGGTTGTCGTAGTAGGTTCTTGAGTTGTAGTGGTCGTAGGAGCAGCAGTTGTTGTAGGTAGGGCTGCAGTGGTTGTCGAAGGGGCAGCTGCTGTCGTTGAAGTAGATGCTAAAGTTGTTGTAGGAGCTGCAGTTGTCGTGGGAGCTACAGTTGTTGTAGATGTTGTGGTTGTCGTAGGAGCTGAAGTTGTAGTTGTTGTAGAAGGTGCTGCAGTCGTTGTGGTCGTAAGAACAGCAGTTGTTGTAGTAGGAGCTGCACTGGTTGTCGTAGTAGGTTCTGGAGTTGTAGTGGTCGTAGGAGCAGCAGTTGTTGTAGTTAGGGCTGCAGTTGTTGTCGTAGGGGCAGCTGCTGTGGTTGAAATAGATGCTAAAGCTGTTATATGAGCTGCAGTTGTCGTGGGAGCTACAGTTGTTATAGGTGTTGCTGTTGTGGTTGTCGTAGGAGCTGAAGTTGTAGTTGTTGTAGAAGGTGCTGCAGTCGTTGTGGTCGTAAGAACAGCAGTTGTTGTAGTAGGAGCTGCACTGGTTGTCGTAGTAGGTTCTGGAGTTGTAGTGGTCGAAGGAGCAGCAGTTGTTGTAGTTAGTGCTGCAGTGGTTGTCGTAGGGGCTGCTCCTGTGGTTGAAGTAGATGCTAAAGTTGTTGTAGGACCTGCAGTTGTCGTGGGAGCTACAGTTGTTGTAGGTGTTGTTGTTGTGGCTGTCGTAGGAGCTGAAGTTGTAGTTGTTGTAGAAGGTGCTGCAGTCGTTGTGGTCGTAAGAACAGCAGTTGTTGTAGTAGGAGCTGCACTGGTTGTCGTAGTAGGTTCTGGAGTTGTAGTTGTCGTAGGAGCAGCAGTTGTTGTAGTTAGGGCTGCAGTGGTTGTCGTAGGGGCAGCTGCTGTGGTTGAAGTAGATGCTAAAGTTGTAGGAGCTGTATTTGTCGTGGGAGATACAGTTGTTGTAGGTGTTGCTGTTGTGGTTGTAGTAGGAGCTGAAGTTGTAGTTGTTGTAGAAGGTGCTGCAGTCGTTGTGGTCGTAAGAACAGCAGTTGTTGTAGTAGGAGCAGCAGTGGTTGTCGTAGTAGGTTCTGGAGTTGTAGTTGTTGTAGGAGCAGATGTTGTTGTAGTTAGGGCTGCAGTGGTTGTCGTAAAGGCAGCTGCTGTGGTTGAAGTAGATGCTGAAGTTGTTGTAGGACCTGCAGTTGTCGTGGGAGCTACAGTTGTTGTAGGTGTTGCTGTTGTGGTTGTCGTAGGAGCTGAAGTTGTAGTTGTTTTAGAAGGTGCTGCAGTCGTTGTGGTCGTAAGAACAGCAGTTGTTGTAGTAGGAGCTGCACTGGTTGTCGTAGTAGGTTCTGGAGTTGTAGTGGTCGTAGGAGCAGCAGTTGTTGTAGTTAGGGCTGCAGTGGTTGTCGTAGGGGCAGCTGCTGTGGTTGAAGTAGATGCTAAAGTTGTAGTAGGAGCTGCAGTTGTCGTGGGAGCTACAGTTGTTATAGGTGTTGCTGTTGTGGTTGTCGTAGGAGCTGAAGTTGTAGTTGTTGTAGAAGGTGCTGCAGTCGTTGTGGTCGTAAGAACAGCAGTTGTTGTAGTAGGAGCTGCACTGGTCGTCGTAGTAGGTTCTGGAGTTGTAGTGGTCGTAGGAGCAGCAGTTGTTGTAGGTAGGGCTGCAGTGGTTGTCGTAGGGGCAGCTGCTGTCGTTGAAGTAGATGCTAAAGTTGTTGTAGGAGCTGCAGTTGTCGTGGGAGCTACAGTTGTTGTAGGTGTTGTGGTTGTCGTAGGAGCTGAAGTTGTAGTTGTTGTAGAAGGTGCTGCAGTCGTTGTGGTCGTAAGAACAGCAGTTGTTGTAGTAGGAGCTGCACTGGTTGTCGTAGTAGGTTCTGGAGTTGTAGTGGTCGTAGGAGCAGCAGTTGTTGTAGTTAGGGCTGCAGTGGTTGTCGTAGGGGCAGCTGCTGCGGTTGAAATAGATGCTAAAGTTGTTGTAGGAGCTGCAGTTGTCGTGGGAGCTACAGTTGTTGTAGGTGTTGCTGTTGTGGTTGTCGTAGGAGCTGAAGTTGTAGTTGTTGTAGAAGGTGCTGCAGTCGTTGTCGTCGTAAGAAAAGCAGTTGTTGTAGTAGGAGCAGCAGTGGTTGTCGTAGTAGGTTCTGGAGTTGTAGTGGTCGTAGGAGCAGCAGTTGTTGTAGTTAGGGCTGCAGTGGTTGTCGTAGGGGCAGCTGCTGTGGTTGAAGTAGATGCTAAAGTTGTAGTAGGAGCTGCAGTTGTCGTGGGAGCTACAGTTGTTATAGGTGTTGCTGTTGTGGTTGTCGTAGGAGCTGAAGTTGTAGTTGTTGTAGAAGGTGCTGCAGTCGTTGTGGTCGTAAGAACAGCAGTTGTTGTAGTAGGAGCTGCACTGGTTGTCGTAGTAGGTTCTTGAGTTGTAGTGGTCGTAGGAGCAGCAGTTGTTGTAGGTAGGGCTGCAGTGGTTGTCGAAGGGGCAGCTGCTGTCGTTGAAGTAGATGCTAAAGTTGTTGTAGGAGCTGCAGTTGTCGTGGGAGCTACAGTTGTTGTAGGTGTTGTGGTTGTCGTAGGAGCTGAAGTTGTAGTTGTTGTAGAAGGTGCTGCAGTCGTTGTGGTCGTAAGAACAGCAGTTGTTGTAGTAGGAGCTGCACTGGTTGTCGTAGTAGGTTCTGGAGTTGTAGTGGTCGTAGGAGCAGCAGTTGTTGTAGTTAGGGCTGCAGTTGTTGTCGTAGGGGCAGCTGCTGTGGTTGAAATAGATGCTAAAGTTGTTGTAGGAGCTGCAGTTGTCGTGGGAGCTACAGTTGTTGTAGGTGTTGCTGTTGTGGTTGTCGTAGGAGCTGAAGTTGTAGTTGTTGTAGAAGGTGCTGCAGTCGTTGTCGTCGTAAGAACAGCAGTTGTTGTAGTAGGAGCAGCAGTGGTTGTCGTAGTAGGTTCTGGAGTTGTAGTGGTCGAAGGAGCAGCAGTTGTTGTAGTTAGTGCTGCAGTGGTTGTCGTAGGGGCTGCTCCTGTGGTTGAAGTAGATGCTAAAGTTGTTGTAGGACCTGCAGTTGTCGTGGGAGCTACAGTTGTTGTAGGTGTTGCTGTTGTGGTTGTCGTTGGAGCTGAAGTTGTAGTTGTTGTAGAAGGTGCTGCAGTCGTTGTGGTCGTAAGAACAGCAGTTGTTGTAGTAGGAGCAGCAGTGGTTGTCGTAGTAGGTTCTGGAGTTGTAGTGGTTGTAGGAGCAGATGTTGTTGTAGTTAGGGCTGCAGTGGTTGTCGTAAAGGCAGCTGCTGTGGTTGAAGTAGATGCTGAAGTTGTTGTAGGACCTGCAGTTGTCGTGGGAGCTACAGTTGTTGTAGGTGTTGCTGTTGTGGTTGTCGTAGGAGCTGAAGTTGTAGTTGTTGTAGAAGGTGCTGCAGTCGTTGTCGTCGTAAGAACAGCAGTTGTTGTAGTAGGAGCAGCAGTGGTTGTCGTAGTAGGTTCTGGAGTTGTAGTGGTCGTAGGAGCAGCAGTTGTTGTAGTTAGGGCTGCAGTGGTTGTCGTAGGGGCAGCTGCTGTGGTTGAAGTAGATGCTAAAGTTGTAGTAGGAGCTGCAGTTGTCGTGGGAGCTACAGTTGTTATAGGTGTTGCTGTTGTGGTTGTCGTAGGAGCTGAAGTTGTAGTTGTTGTAGAAGGTGCTGCAGTCGTTGTGGTCGTAAGAACAGCAGTTGTTGTAGTAGGAGCTGCACTGGTTGTCGTAGTAGGTTCTTGAGTTGTAGTGGTCGTAGGAGCAGCAGTTGTTGTAGTTAGGGCTGCAGTGGTTGTCGTAGGGGCAGCTGCTGTGGTTGAAGTAGATGCCAAAGTTGTAGTAGGAGCTGCAGTTGTCGTGGGAGCTACAGTTGTTATAGGTGTTGCTGTTGTGGTTGTCGTAGGAGCTGAAGTTGTAGTTGTTGTAGAAGGTGCTGCAGTCGTTGTGGTCGTAAAAACAGCAGTTGTTGTAGTAGGAGCTGCACTGGTTGTCGTAGTAGGTTCTGGAGTTGTAGTGGTCGTAGGAGCAGCAGTTGTTGTAGGTAGGGCTGCAGTGGTTGTCGTAGGGGCAGCTGCTGTCGTTGAAGTAGATGCTAAAGTTGTTGTAGGAGCTGCAGTTGTCGTGGGAGCTACAGTTGTTGTAGGTGTTGTGGTTGTCGTAGGAACTGAAGTTGTAGTTGTTGTAGAAGGTGCTGCAGTCGTTGTGGTCGTAAGAACAGCAGTTGTTGTAGTAGGAGCTGCACTGGTTGTCGTAGTAGGTTCTGGAGTTGTAGTGGTCGTAGGAGCAGCAGTTGTTGTAGTTAGGGCTGCAGTTGTTGTCGTAGGGGCAGCTGCTGTGGTTGAGGTAGATACTAAAGCTGTTATAGGAGCTGCAGTTGTCGTGGGAGCTACAGTTGTTATAGGTGTTGCTGTTGTGGTTGTCGTAGGAGCTGAAGTTGTAGTTGTTGTAGAAGGTGCTGCAGTCGTTGTGGTCGTAAGAACAGCAGTTGTTGTAGTAGGAGCTGCACTGGTTGTCGTAGTAGGTTCTGGAGTTGTAGTGGTCGTAGGAGCAGCAGTTGTTGTAGGTAGGGCTGCAGTGATTGTCGTAGGGGCAGCTGCTGTGGTTGAAGTAGATACTAAAGTTGTTGTAGGAGCTGCAGTTGTCGTGGGAGCTACAGTTGTTGTATGTGTTGTGGTTGTCGTAAGAGCTGAAGTTGTAGTTGTTGTAGAAGGTGCTGCAGTCGTTGTGGTCGTAAGAACAGCAGTTGTTGTAGTAGGAGCAGCAGTGGTTGTCGTAGTAGGTTCTGGAGTTGTAGTGGTCGAAGGAGCAGCAGTTGTTGTAGTTAGTGCTGCAGTGGTTGTTGTAGGGGCAGCTGCTGTGGTTGAAGTATATGCAAAAGTTATAGTAGGAGCTGCAGTTGTCGTGGGAGCTACAGTTGTTATAGGTGTTGCTGTTGTGGTTGTCGTAGGAGCTGAAGTTGTAGTTGTTGTAGAAGGTGCTGCAGTCGTTGTGGTCGTAAGAACCGCAGTTGTTGTAGTAGGAGCTGCACTGGTTGTCGTAGTAGGTTCTGGAGTTGTAGTTGTCGTAGGAGCAGCAGTTGTTGTAGTTAGGGCTGCAGTTGTTGTCGTAGGGGCAGCTGCTGTGGTTGAGGTAGATGCTAAAGCTGTTATAGGAGCTGCAGTTGTCGTGGGAGCTACAGTTGTTATAGGTGTTGCTGTTGTGGTTGTCGTAGGAGCTGAAGTTGTAGTTGTTTTAGAAGGTGCTGCAGTCGTTGTGGTCGTAAGAACAGCAGTTGTTGTAGTAGGAGCTGCACTGGTTGTCGTAGTAGGTTCTGGAGTTGTAGTGGTCGTAGGAGCAGCAGTTGTTGTAGTTAGGGCTGCAGTGGTTGTCGAAGGGACAGCTGCTGTGGTTGAAATAGATGCTAAAGTTGTTGTAGGAGCTGCAGTTGTCGTGGGAGCTACAGTTGTTGTAGGTGTTGCTGTTGTGGTTGTCGTAGGAGCTGAAGTTGTAGTTGTTGTAGAAGGTGCTGCAGTCGTTGTCGTCGTAAGAACAGCAGTTGTTGTAGTAGGAGCAGCAGTGGTTGTCGTAGTAGGTTCTGGAGTTGTAGTGGTCGAAGGAGCAGCAGTTGTTGTAGTTAGTGCTGCAGTGGTTGTCGTAGGGGCAGCTCCTGTGGTTGAAGTAGATGCTAAAGTTGTTGTAGGACCTGCAGTTGTCGTAGGAGCTACAGTTGTTGTAGGTGTTGCTGTTGTGGTTGTCGTAGGAGCTGAAGTTGTAGTTGTTGTAGAAGGTGCTGCAGTCGTTGTGGTCGTAAGAACAGCAGTTGTTGTAGTAGGAGCTTCACTGGTTGTCGTAGTAGGTTCTGGAGTTGTAGTTGTCGTAGGAGCAGCAGTTGTTGTAGTTAGGGCTGCAGTGGTTGTCGTAGGGGCAGCTGCTGTGGTTGAAGTAGATGCTAAAGTTGTAGGAGCTGCATTTGTCGTGGGAGCTACAGTTGTTGTAGGTGTTGCTGTTGTGGTTGTAGTAGGAGCTGAAGTTGTAGTTGTTGTAGAAGGTGCTGCAGTCGTTGTGGTCGTAAGAACAGCAGTTGTTGTAGTAGGAGCAGCAGTGGTTGTCGTAGTAGGTTCTGGAGTTGTAGTGGTTGTAGGAGCAGATGTTGTTGTAGTTAGGGCTGCAGTGGTTGTCGTAAAGGCAGCTGCTGTGGTTGAAGTAGATGCTGAAGTTGTTGTAGGACCTGCAGTTGTCGTGGGAGCTACAGTTGTTGTAGGTGTTGCTGTTGTGGTTGTCGTAGGAGCTGAAGTTGTAGTTGTTGTAGAAGGTGCGGCAGTCGTTGTGGTCGTAAGAACAGCAGTTGTTGTAGTAGGAGCTGCACTGGTTGTCGTAGTAGGTTCTGGAGTTGTAGTGGTCGTAGGAGCAGCAGTTGTTGTAGTTAGGGCTGCAGTGGTTGTCGTAGGGGCAGCTGCTGTGGTTGAAGTAGATGCTAAAGTTGTTGTAGGAGCTGCATTTGTCGTGGGAGCTACAGTTGTTGTAGGTGTTGCTGTTGTGGTTGTCGTAGGAGCTGAAGTTGTAGTTGTTGTAGAAGGTGCTGCAGTAGTTGTGGTCGTAAGAACAGCAGTTGTTGTAGTAGGAGCTGCAATGGTTGTCGTAGTAGGTTCTGGAGTTGTAGTGGTCGTAGGAGCAGCAGTTGTTGTAGTTAGGGCTGCAGTGGTTGTCGTAGGGGCAGCTGCTGTGGTTGAAGTAGATGCTAAAGTTGTAGTAGGAGCTGCAGTTGTCGTGGGAGCTACAGTTGTTATAGGTGTTGCTGTTGTGGTTGTCGTAGGAGCTGAAGTTGTAGTTGTTGTAGAAGGTGCTGCAGTCGTTGTGGTCGTAAGAACAGCAGTTGTTGTTGTAGGAGCTGCACTGGTTGTCGTAGTAGGTTCTGGAGTTGTAGTGGTCGTAGGAGCAGCAGTTGTTGTAGGTAGGGCTGCAGTGGTTGTCGTAGGGGCAGCTGCTGTGGTTGAAGTAGATACTAAAGTTGTTGTAGGAGCTGCAGTTGTCGTGGGAGCTACAGTTGTTGTATGTGTTGTGGTTGTCGTAAGAGCTGAAGTTGTAGTTGTTGTAGAAGGTGCTGCAGTCGTTGTGGTCGTAAGAACAGCAGTTGTTGTAGTAGGAGCTGCACTGGTTGTCGTAGTAGGTTCTGGAGTTGTAGTGGTCGTAGGAGCAGCAGTTGTTGTAGTTAGGGCTGCAGTGGTTGTCGTAGGGGCAGCTCCTGTGGTTGAAGTAGATGCTAAAGTTGTAGTAGGAGCTGCAGTTGTCGTGGGAGCTACAGTTGTTATAGGTGTTGCTGTTGTGGTTGTCGTAGGAGCTGAAGTTGTAGTTGTTGTAGAAGGTGCTGCAGTCGTTGTGGTCGTAAGAACAGCAGTTGTTGTAGTAGGAGCTGCACTGGTTGTCGTAGTAGGTTCTGGAGTTTTAGTGGTCGTAGGAGCAGCAGTTGTTGTAGTTATGGCTGCAGTGGTTGTCGTAGGGGCAGCTGCTGTGGTTGAAGTAGATGCTAAAGTTGTAGGAGCTGCATTTGTCGTGGGAGCTACAGTTGTTGTAGGTGTTGCTGTTGTGGTTGTCGTAGGAGCTGAAGTTGTAGTTGTTGTAGAAGGTGCTGCAGTAGTTGTGGTCGTAAGAACAGCAGTTGTTGTAGTAGGAGCTGCAATGGTTGTCGTAGTAGGTTCTGGAGTTGTAGTGGTCGTAGGAGCAGCAGTTGTTGTAGTTAGGGCTGCAGTGGTTGTCGTAGGGGCAGCTGCTGTGGTTGAAGTAGATGCTAAAGTTGTAGTAGGAGCTGCAGTTGTCGTGGGAGCTACAGTTGTTGTAGGTGTTGTGGTTGTCGTAAGAGCTGAAGTTGTAGTTGTTGTAGAAGGTGCTGCAGTCGTTGTGGTCGTAAGAACAGCAGTTGTTGTAGTAGGAGCAGCAGTGGTTGTCGTAGTAGGTTCTGGAGTTGTAGTGGTCGTACGAGCAGCAGTTGTTGTAGGTAGGGCTGCAGTGGTTGTCGTAAGGGCAGCTGCTGTGGTTGAAGTAGATGCTAAAGTTGTTGTAGGAGCTGCAGTTGTCGTGGGAGCTACAGTTGTTGTAGGTGTTGTGGTTGTCGTAGGAGCTGAAATTGTAGTTGTTGTAGAAGGTGCTGCAGTCGTTGTGGTCGTAAGAACAGCAGTTGTTGTAGTAGGAGCAGCAGTGGTTGACGTAGTAGGTTCTGGAGTTGTAGTGGTCGAAGGAGCAGCAGTTGTTGTAGTTAGGGCTAAAGTGGTTGTCGTAGGGGCAGCTGCTGTGGTTGAGGTAGATGCTAAAGCTGTTATAGGAGCTGCAGTTGTCGTGGGTGCTACAGTTGTTATAGGTGTTGCTGTTGTGGTTGTCGTAGGAGCTGAAGTTGTAGTTGTTGTAGAAGGTGCTGCAGTCGTTGTGGTCGTAAGAACAGCACTTGTTGTAGTAGGAGCTGCACTGGTTGTCGTAGTAGGTTCTGGAGTTTTAGTGGTCGTAGGAGCAGCAGTTGTTGTAGGTAGGGCTGCAGTGGTTGTCGTAGGGGCAGCTGCTGTCGTTGAAGTAGATGCTAAAGTTGTTGTAGGAGCTGCAGTTGTCGTGGGAGCTACAGTTGTTGTAGGTGTTGTGGTTGTCGTAGGAGCTGAAGTTGTAGTTGTTGTAGAAGGTGCTGCAGTCGTTGTGGTCGTAAGAACAGCAGTTGTTGTAGTAGGAGCTGCACTGGTTGTCGTAGTAGGTTCTGGAGTTGTAGTGGTCGTAGGAGCAGCAGTTGTTGTAGTTAGGGCTGCAGTTGTTGTTGTAGGGGCAGCTGCTGTGGTTGAGGTAGATGCTAAAGCTGTTATAGGAGCTGCAGTTGTCGTGGGAGCTACAGTTGTTATAGGTGTTGCTGTTGTGGTTGTCGTAGGAGCTGAAGTTGTAGTTGTTGTAGAAGGTGCTGCAGTCGTTGTGGTCGTAAGAACAGCAGTTGTTGTAGTAGGAGCTGCACTGGTTGTCGTAGTATGTTCTGGAGTTGTAGTGGTCGTAGGAGCAGCAGTTGTTGTAGTTAGGGCTGCAGTGGTTGTCGTAGGGGCAGCTGCTGTGGTTGAAGTAGATGCTAAAGTTGTAGTAGGAGCTGCAGTTGTCGTGGGAGCTACAGTTGTTATAGGTGTTGCTGTTGTGGTTGTCGTAGGAGCTGAAGTTGTAGTTGTTGTAGAAGGTGCTGCAGTCGTTGTGGTCGTAAGAACAGCAGTTGTTGTAGTAGGAGCTGCACTGGTTGTCGTAGTAGGTTCTTGAGTTGTAGTGGTCGTAGGAGCAGCAGTTGCTGTAGTTAGGGCTGCAGTGGTTGTCGTAGGGGAAGCTGCTGTGGTTGAAGTAGATGCTAAAGTTGTAGTAGGAGCTGCAGTTGTCGTGGGAGCTACAGTTGTTATGGGTGTTGCTGTTGTGGTTGTCGTAGGAGCTGAAGTTGTAGTTGTTGTAGAAGGTGCTGCAGTCGTTGTGGTCGTAAGAACAGCAGTTGTTGTAGTAGGAGCTGCACTGGTTGTCGTAGTAGGTTCTTGAGTTGTAGTGGTCGTAGGAGCAGCAGTTGTTGTAGGTAGGGCTGCAGTGGTTGTCGTAGGGGCAGCTGCTGTCGTTGAAGTAGATGCTAAAGTTGCTGTAGGAGCTGCAGTTGTCGTGGGAGCTACAGTTGTTGTAGGTGTTGCTGTTGTGGTTGTAGTAGGAGCTGAAGTTGTAGTTGTTGTAGAAGGTGCTGCAGTCGTTGTGGTCGTAAGAACAGCAGTTGTTGTAGTAGGAGCTTCACTGGTTGTCGTAGTAGGTTCTGGAGTTGTAGTTGTCGTAGGAGCAGCAGTTGTTGTAGTTAGGGCTGCAGTGGTTGTCGTAGGGGCAGCTGCTGTGGTTGAAGTAGATGCTAAAGTTGTAGGAGCTGCATTTGTCGTGGGAGCTACAGTTGTTGTAGGTGTTGCTGTTGTGGTTGTAGTAGGAGCTGAAGTTGTAGTTGTTGTAGAAGGTGCTGCAGTCGTTGTGGTCGTAAGAACAGCAGTTGTTGTAGTAGGAGCAGCAGTGGTTGTCGTAGTAGGTTCTGGAGTTGTAGTGGTTGTAGGAGCAGATGTTGTTGTAGTTAGGGCTGCAGTGGTTGTCGTAAAGGCAGCTGCTGTGGTTGAAGTAGATGCTGAAGTTGTTGTAGGACCTGCAGTTGTCGTGGGAGCTACAGTTGTTGTAGGTGTTGCTGTTGTGGTTGTCGTAGGAGCTGAAGTTGTAGTTGTTGTAGAAGGTGCGGCAGTCGTTGTGGTCGTAAGAACAGCAGTTGTTGTAGTAGGAGCTGCACTGGTTGTCGTAGTAGGTTCTGGAGTTGTAGTGGTCGTAGGAGCAGCAGTTGTTGTAGTTAGGGCTGCAGTGGTTGTCGTAGGGGCAGCTGCTGTGGTTGAAGTAGATGCTAAAGTTGTTGTAGGAGCTGCAGTTGTCGTGGGAGCTACAGTTGTTGTAGGTGTTGCTGTTGTGGTTGTCGTAGGAGCTGAAGTTGTAGTTGTTGTAGAAGGTGCTGCAGTAGTTGTGGTCGTAAGAACAGCAGTTGTTGTAGTAGGAGCTGCAATGGTTGTCGTAGTAGGTTCTGGAGTTGTAGTGGTCGTAGGAGCAGCAGTTGTTGTAGTTAGGGCTGCAGTGGTTGTCGTAGGGGCAGCTGCTGTGGTTGAAGTAGATGCTAAAGTTGTAGTAGGAGCTGCAGTTGTCGTGGGAGCTACAGTTGTTATAGGTGTTGCTGTTGTGGTTGTCGTAGGAGCTGAAGTTGTAGTTGTTGTAGAAGGTGCTGCAGTCGTTGTGGTCGTAAGAACAGCAGTTGTTGTTGTAGGAGCTGCACTGGTTGTCGTAGTAGGTTCTGGAGTTGTAGTGGTCGTAGGAGCAGCAGTTGTTGTAGGTAGGGCTGCAGTGGTTGTCGTAGGGGCAGCTGCTGTGGTTGAAGTAGATACTAAAGTTGTTGTAGGAGCTGCAGTTGTCGTGGGAGCTACAGTTGTTGTATGTGTTGTGGTTGTCGTAAGAGCTGAAGTTGTAGTTGTTGTAGAAGGTGCTGCAGTCGTTGTGGTCGTAAGAACAGCAGTTGTTGTAGTAGGAGCTGCACTGGTTGTCGTAGTAGGTTCTGGAGTTGTAGTGGTCGTAGGAGCAGCAGTTGTTGTAGTTAGGGCTGCAGTGGTTGTCGTAGGGGCAGCTCCTGTGGTTGAAGTAGATGCTAAAGTTGTAGTAGGAGCTGCAGTTGTCGTGGGAGCTACAGTTGTTATAGGTGTTGCTGTTGTGGTTGTCGTAGGAGCTGAAGTTGTAGTTGTTGTAGAAGGTGCTGCAGTCGTTGTGGTCGTAAGAACAGCAGTTGTTGTAGTAGGAGCTGCACTGGTTGTCGTAGTAGGTTCTGGAGTTTTAGTGGTCGTAGGAGCAGCAGTTGTTGTAGTTATGGCTGCAGTGGTTGTCGTAGGGGCAGCTGCTGTGGTTGAAGTAGATGCTAAAGTTGTAGGAGCTGCATTTGTCGTGGGAGCTACAGTTGTTGTAGGTGTTGCTGTTGTGGTTGTCGTAGGAGCTGAAGTTGTAGTTGTTGTAGAAGGTGCTGCAGTAGTTGTGGTCGTAAGAACAGCAGTTGTTGTAGTAGGAGCTGCAATGGTTGTCGTAGTAGGTTCTGGAGTTGTAGTGGTCGTAGGAGCAGCAGTTGTTGTAGTTAGGGCTGCAGTGGTTGTCGTAGGGGCAGCTGCTGTGGTTGAAGTAGATGCTAAAGTTGTAGTAGGAGCTGCAGTTGTCGTGGGAGCTACAGTTGTTGTAGGTGTTGTGGTTGTCGTAGGAGCTGAAATTGTAGTTGTTGTAGAAGGTGCTGCAGTCGTTGTGGTCGTAAGAACAGCAGTTGTTGTAGTAGGAGCAGCAGTGGTTGACGTAGTAGGTTCTGGAGTTGTAGTGGTCGAAGGAGCAGCAGTTGTTGTAGTTAGGGCTAAAGTGGTTGTCGTAGGGGCAGCTGCTGTGGTTGAGGTAGATGCTAAAGCTGTTATAGGAGCTGCAGTTGTCGTGGGTGCTACAGTTGTTATAGGTGTTGCTGTTGTGGTTGTCGTAGGAGCTGAAGTTGTAGTTGTTGTAGAAGGTGCTGCAGTCGTTGTGGTCGTAAGAACAGCACTTGTTGTAGTAGGAGCTGCACTGGTTGTCGTAGTAGGTTCTGGAGTTTTAGTGGTCGTAGGAGCAGCAGTTGTTGTAGGTAGGGCTGCAGTGGTTGTCGTAGGGGCAGCTGCTGTCGTTGAAGTAGATGCTAAAGTTGTTGTAGGAGCTGCAGTTGTCGTGGGAGCTACAGTTGTTGTAGGTGTTGTGGTTGTCGTAGGAGCTGAAGTTGTAGTTGTTGTAGAAGGTGCTGCAGTCGTTGTGGTCGTAAGAACAGCAGTTGTTGTAGTAGGAGCTGCACTGGTTGTCGTAGTAGGTTCTGGAGTTGTAGTGGTCGTAGGAGCAGCAGTTGTTGTAGTTAGGGCTGCAGTTGTTGTTGTAGGGGCAGCTGCTGTGGTTGAGGTAGATGCTAAAGCTGTTATAGGAGCTGCAGTTGTCGTGGGAGCTACAGTTGTTATAGGTGTTGCTGTTGTGGTTGTCGTAGGAGCTGAAGTTGTAG
Source organism: Salvelinus fontinalis (assembly GCF_029448725.1). Taxonomy (NCBI): domain Eukaryota; kingdom Metazoa; phylum Chordata; class Actinopteri; order Salmoniformes; family Salmonidae; genus Salvelinus; species Salvelinus fontinalis. Next base: position 185,416 of record NW_026600489.1, read on the forward strand.
TTGTTGTAGAAGGTGCTGCAGTCGTTGTGGTCGTAAGAACAGCAGTTGTTGTAGTAGGAGCTGCACTGGTTGTCGTAGTATGTTCTGGAGTTGTAGTGGTCGTAGGAGCAGCAGTTGTTGTAGTTAGGGCTGCAGTGGTTGTCGTAGGGGCAGCTGCTGTGGTTGAAGTAGATGCTAAAGTTGTAGTAGGAGCTGCAGTTGTCGTGGGAGCTACAGTTGTTATAGGTGTTGCTGTTGTGGTTGTCGTAGGAGCTGAAGTTGTAGTTGTTGTAGAAGGTGCTGCAGTCGTTGTGGTCGTAAGAACAGCAGTTGTTGTAGTAGGAGCTGCACTGGTTGTCGTAGTAGGTTCTTGAGTTGTAGTGGTCGTAGGAGCAGCAGTTGCTGTAGTTAGGGCTGCAGTGGTTGTCGTAGGGGAAGCTGCTGTGGTTGAAGTAGATGCTAAAGTTGTAGTAGGAGCTGCAGTTGTCGTGGGAGCTACAGTTGTTATGGGTGTTGCTGTTGTGGTTGTCGTAGGAGCTGAAGTTGTAGTTGTTGTAGAAGGTGCTGCAGTCGTTGTGGTCGTAAGAACAGCAGTTGTTGTAGTAGGAGCTGCAATGGTTGTCGTAGTAGGTTCTGGAGTTGTAGTGGTCGTAGGAGCAGCAGTTGTTGTAGTTAGGGCTGCAGTGGTTGTCGTAGGGGCAGCTGCTGTGGTTGAAGTAGATGCTAAAGTTGTAGTAGGAGCTGCAGTTGTCGTGGGAGCTACAGTTGTTGTAGGTGTTGTGGTTGTCGTAGGAGCTGAAATTGTAGTTGTTGTAGAAGGTGCTGCAGTCGTTGTGGTCGTAAGAACAGCAGTTGTTGTAGTAGGAGCAGCAGTGGTTGACGTAGTAGGTTCTGGAGTTGTAGTGGTCGAAGGAGCAGCAGTTGTTGTAGTTAGGGCTAAAGTGGTTGTCGTAGGGGCAGCTGCTGTGGTTGAGGTAGATGCTAAAGCTGTTATAGGAGCTGCAGTTGTCGTGGGTGCTACAGTTGTTATAGGTGTTGCTGTTGTGGTTGTCGTAGGAGCTGAAGTTGTAGTTGTTGTAGAAGGTGCTGCAGTCGTTGTGGTCGTAAGAACAGCACTTGTTGTAGTAGGAGCTGCACTGGTTGTCGTAGTAGGTTCTGGAGTTTTAGTGGTCGTAGGAGCAGCAGTTGTTGTAGGTAGGGCTGCAGTGGTTGTCGTAGGGGCAGCTGCTGTCGTTGAAGTAGATGCTAAAGTTGTTGTAGGAGCTGCAGTTGTCGTGGGAGCTACAGTTGTTGTAGGTGTTGTGGTTGTCGTAGGAGCTGAAGTTGTAGTTGTTGTAGAAGGTGCTGCAGTCGTTGTGGTCGTAAGAACAGCAGTTGTTGTAGTAGGAGCTGCACTGGTTGTCGTAGTAGGTTCTGGAGTTGTAGTGGTCGTAGGAGCAGCAGTTGTTGTAGTTAGGGCTGCAGTTGTTGTTGTAGGGGCAGCTGCTGTGGTTGAGGTAGATGCTAAAGCTGTTATAGGAGCTGCAGTTGTCGTGGGAGCTACAGTTGTTATAGGTGTTGCTGTTGTGGTTGTCGTAGGAGCTGAAGTTGTAGTTGTTGTAGAAGGTGCTGCAGTCGTTGTGGTCGTAAGAACAGCAGTTGTTGTAGTAGGAGCTGCACTGGTTGTCGTAGTATGTTCTGGAGTTGTAGTGGTCGTAGGAGCAGCAGTTGTTGTAGTTAGGGCTGCAGTGGTTGTCGTAGGGGCAGCTGCTGTGGTTGAAGTAGATGCTAAAGTTGTAGTAGGAGCTGCAGTTGTCGTGGGAGCTACAGTTGTTATAGGTGTTGCTGTTGTGGTTGTCGTAGGAGCTGAAGTTGTAGTTGTTGTAGAAGGTGCTGCAGTCGTTGTGGTCGTAAGAACAGCAGTTGTTGTAGTAGGAGCTGCACTGGTTGTCGTAGTAGGTTCTTGAGTTGTAGTGGTCGTAGGAGCAGCAGTTGCTGTAGTTAGGGCTGCAGTGGTTGTCGTAGGGGAAGCTGCTGTGGTTGAAGTAGATGCTAAAGTTGTAGTAGGAGCTGCAGTTGTCGTGGGAGCTACAGTTGTTATGGGTGTTGCTGTTGTGGTTGTCGTAGGAGCTGAAGTTGTAGTTGTTGTAGAAGGTGCTGCAGTCGTTGTGGTCGTAAGAACAGCAGTTGTTGTAGTAGGAGCTGCACTGGTTGTCGTAGTAGGTTCTGGAGTTGTAGTGGTCGTAGGAGCAGCAGTTGTTGTAGTTAGGGCTGCAGTTGTTGTCGTAGGGGCAGCTGTTGTGGTTGAGGTAGATGCTAAAGCTGTTATAGGAGCTGCAGTTGTTGTGGGAGCTACAGTTGTTATAGGTGTTGCTGTTGTGGTTGTCGTAGGAGCTGAAGTTGTAGTTGTTGTAGAAGGTGCTGCAGTCGTTGTGGTCGTAAGAACAGCAGTTGTTGTAGTAGGAGCTGCACTGGTTGTCGTAGTATGTTCTGGAGTTGTAGTGGTCGTAGGAGCAGCAGTTGTTGTAGGTAGGGCTGCAGTGGTTGTCGTAGGGGCAGCTGCTGTCGTTGAAGTAGATGCTAAAGTTGCTGTAGTAGCTGCAGTTGTCGTGGGAGCTACAGTTGTTGTAGGTGTTGTGGTTGTCGTAGGAGCTGAAGTTGTAGTTGTTGTAGAAGGTGCTGCAGTCGTTGTGGTCGTAAGAACAGCAGTTGTTGTAGTAGGAGCTGCACTGGTTGTCGTAGTAGGTTCTGGAGTTGTAGTGGTCGTAGGAGCAGCAGTTGTTGTAGTTAGGGCTGCAGTTGTTGTCGTAGGGGCAGCTGTTGTGGTTGAGGTAGATGCTAAAGCTGTTATAGGAGCTGCAGTTGTTGTGGGAGCTACAGTTGTTATAGGTGTTGCTGTTGTGGTTGTCGTAGGAGCTGAAGTTGTAGTTGTTGTAGAAGGTGCTGCAGTCGTTGTGGTCGTAAGAACAGCAGTTGTTGTAGTAGGAGCTGCACTGGTTGTCGTAGTACGTTCTGGAGTTGTAGTGGTCGTAGGAGCAGCAGTTGTTGTAGTTAGGGCTGCAGTGGTTGTCGTAGGGGCAGCTGCTGTGGTTGAAATAGATGCTAAAGTTGTTGTAGGAGCTGCAGTTGTCGTGGGAGCTACAGTTGTTGTAGGTGTTGCTGTTGTGGTTGTCGTAGGAGCTGAAGTTGTAGTTGTTGTAGAAGGTGCTGCAGTCGTTGTGGTCGTAAGAACAGCAGTTGTTGTAGTAGGAGCTGCACTGGTTGTCGTAGTAGGTTCTTGAGTTGTAGTGGTCGTAGGAGCAGCAGTTGTTGTAGGTAGGGCTGCAGTGGTTGTCGTAGGGGCAGCTGCTGTGGTTGAAGTAGCTGCTAAAGTTGTTGTAGGAGCTGCAGTTGTCGTGGGAGCTACAGTTGTTGTAGGTGTTGTGGTTGTCATAGGAGCTGAAGTTGTAGTTGTTGTAGAAGGTGCTGCAGTCGTTGTGGTCGTAAGAACAGCAGTTGTTGTAGTAGGAGCTGCACTGGTTGTCGTAGTAGGTTCTGGAGTTGTAGTGGTCGTAGGAGCAGCAGTTGTTGTAGTTAGGGCTGCAGTTGTTGTCGTAGGGGCAGCTGCTGTGGTTGAGGTAGATTCTAAAGCTGTTATAGGAGCTGCAGTTGTCGTGGGAGCTACAGTTGTTATAGGTGTTGCTGTTGTGGTTGTCGTAGGAGCTGAAGTTGTAGTTGTTGTAGAAGGTGCTGCAGTCGTTGTGGTCGTAAGAACAGCAGTTGTTGTAGTAGGAGCTGCACTGGTTGTCGTAGTAGGTTCTGGAGTTGTAGTTGTCGTAGGAGCAGCAGTTGTTGTAGTTAGGGCTGCAGTGGTTGTCGTAGGGGCAGCTGCTGTGGTTGAAGTAGATGCTAAAGTTGTTGTAGGAGCTGCAGTTGTCGTGGGAGCTACAGTTGTTGTAGGTGTTGCTGTTGTGGTTGTTTTAGGAGCTGAAGTTGTAGTTGTTGTAGAAGGTGCTGCAGTAGTTGTGGTCGTAAGAACAGCAGTTGTTGTAGTAGGAGCTGCACTGGTTGTCGTAGTAGGTTCTGGAGTTGTAGTGGTCGTAGGAGCAGCAGTTGTTGTAGTTAGGGCTGCAGTGGTTGTCGTAGGGGCAGCTGCTGTGGTTGAAGTAGATGCTAAAGTTGTAGTAGGAGCTGCAGTTGTCGTGGGAGCTACAGTTGTTATAGGTGTTGCTGTTGTGGTTGTCGTAGGAGCTGAAGTTGTAGTTGTTGTAGAAGGTGCTGCAGTCGTTATGGTCGTAAGAACAGCAGTTGTTGTAGTAGGAGCTGCACTGGTTGTCGTAGTAGGTTCTGGAGTTGTAGTTGTCGTAGGAGCAGCAGTTGTTGTAGTTAGGGCTGCAGTGGTTGTCGTAGGGGCAGCTGCTGTGGTTGAAGTAGATGCTAAAGTTGTAGTAGCTGCATTTGTCGTGGGAGATACAGTTGTTGTAGGTGTTGCTGTTGTTGTTGTAGTAGGAGCTGAAGTTGTAGTTGTTGTAGAAGGTGCTGCAGTCGTTGTGGTCGTAAGAACAGCAGTTGTTGTAGTAGGAGCAGCAGTGGTTGTCGTAGTAGGTTCTGGAGTTGTAGTGGTTGTAGGAGCAGATGTTGTTGTAGTTAGGGCTGCAGTGCTTGTCGTAAAGGCAGCTGCTGTGGTTGAAGTAGATGCTGAAGTTGTTGTAGGACCTGCAGTTGTCGTGGGAGCTACAGTTGTTGTAGGTGTTGCTGTTGTGGTTGTCGTAGGAGCTGAAGTTGTAGTTGTTGTAGAAGATGCTGCAGTCGTTGTGGTCGTAAGAACAGCAGTTGTTGTAGTAGGAGCTGCACTGGTTGTCGTAGTAGGTTCTGGAGTTGTAGTGGTCGTAGGAGCAGCAGTTGTTGTAGTTAGGGCTGCAGTGGTTGTCGTAGGGGCAGCTGCTGTGGTTGAAGTAGATGCTAAAGTTGTAGTAGGAGTTGCAGTTGTCGTGGGAGCTACAGTTGTTATAGGTGTTGCTGTTGTGGTTGTCGTAGGAGCTGAAGTTGTAGTTGTTGTAGAAGGTGCTGCAGTCGTTGTGGTCGTAAGAACAGCAGTTGTTGTAGGTAGGGCTGCAGTGGTTGTCGTAGGGGCAGCTGCTGTGGTTGAAGTAGATGCTAAAGTTGTTATAGGAGCTGCAGTTGTCGTGGGAGCTACTGTTGTTGTAGGTGTTGTGGTTGTCGTAGGAGCTGAAGTTGTAGTTGTTGTAGAAGGTGCTGCAGTCGTTGTGGTCGTAAGAACAGCAGTTGTTGTAGTAGGAGCTGCACTGGTTGTCGTAGTAGGTTCTGGAGTTGTAGTGGTCGTAGGAGCAGCAGTTGTTGTAGTTAGGGCTGCAGTGGTTGTCGTAGGGGCAGCTGCTGTGGTTGAAGTAGATGCTAAAGTTGTAGTAGGAGCTGCAGTTGTCGTGGGAGCTACAGTTGTTATAGGTGTTGCTGTTGTGGTTGTCGTAGGAGCTGAAGTTGTAGTTGTTGTAGAAGGTGCTGCAGTCGTTGTGGTTGTAAGAACAGCAGTTGTTGTAGTAGGAGCTGCACTGGTTGTCGTAGTAGGTTCTGGAGTTGTAGTTGTCTTAGGAGCAGCAGTTGTTGTAGTTAGGGCTGCAGTGGTTGTCGTAGGGGCAGCTGCTGTGGTTGAAGTAGATGCTAAAGTTATAGTAGCTGCATTTGTCGTGGGAGCTACAGTTGTTGTAGGTGTTGCTGTTGTTGTTGTAGTAGGAGCTGAAGTTGTAGTTGTTGTAGAAGGTGCTGCAGTCGTTGTGGTCGTAAGAACAGCAGTTGTTGTAGTAGGAGCAGCAGTGGTTGTCGTAGTAGGTTCTGGAGTTGTAGTGGTTGTAGGAGCAGATGTTGTTGTAGTTAGGGCTGCAGTGCTTGTCGTAAAGGCAGCTGCTGTGGTTGAAGTAGATGCTGAAGTTGTTGTAGGACCTGCAGTTGTCGTGGGAGCTACAGTTGTTGTAGGTGTTGTGGTTGTCGTAGGAGCTGAAGTTGTAGTTGTTGTAGAAGGTGCTGCAGTCGTTGTGGTCGTAAGAACAGCAGTTGTTGTAGTAGGAGCTGCACTGGTTGTCGTAGTAGGTTCTGGAGTTTTAGTGGTCGTAGGAGCAGCAGTTGTTGTAGTTAGGGCTGCAGTGGTTGTCGTACGGGCAGCTGCTGTGGTTGAAGTAGATGCTAAAGTTATAGTAGCTGCATTTGTCGTGGGAGCTACAGTTGTTGTAGGTGTTTCTGTTGTGGTTGTCGTAGGAGCTGAAGTTGTAGTTGTTGTAGAAGGTGCTGCAGTCGTTGTGGTCGTAAGAACAGCAGTTGTTGTAGTAGGAGCAGCAGTGGTTGTCGTAGTAGGTTCTGGAGTTGTAGTGGTTGTAGGAGCAGATGTTGTTGTAGTTAGGGCTGCAGTGCTTGTCGTAAAGGCAGCTGCTGTGGTTGAAGTAGATGCTGAAGTTGTTGTAGGACCTGCAGTTGTCGTGGGAGCTACAGTTGTTGTAGGTGTTGCTGTTGTGGTTGTCGTAGGAGCTGAAGTTGTAGTTGTTGTAGAAGGTGCTGCAGTCGTTGTGGTCGTAAGAACAGCAGTTGTTGTAGTTAGGGCTGCAGTGGTTGTCGTAGGGGCAGCTGCTGTGGTTGAAGTAGATGCTAAAGTTGTTATAGGAGCTGCAGTTGTCGTGGGAGCTACTGTTGTTGTAGGTGTTGTGGTTGTCGTAGGAGCTGAAGTTGTAGTTGTTGTAGAAGGTGCTGCAGTCGTTGTGATCGTAAGAACAGCAGTTGTTGTAGTAGGAGCTGCACTGGTTGTCGTAGTAGGTTCTGGAGTTGTAGTTGTCGTAGGAGCAGCAGTTGTTGTAGTTAGGGCTGCAGTGGTTGTCGTAGGGGCAGCTGCTATGGTTGAAGTAGATGCTAAAGTTGTAGGAGCTGCAGTTGTCGTGGGAGCTACAGTTGTTGTAGGTGTTGCTGTTGTGGTTGTCGTAGGAGCTGAAGTTGTAGTTGTTGTAGAAGGTGCTGCAGTCGTTGTGGTCGTAAGAACAGCAGTTGTTGTAGTAGGAGCTGCACTGGTTGTCGTAGTAGGTTCTGAAGTTGTAGTGGTCGTAGGAGCAGCAGTTGTTGTAGTTGGTTCTGCAGTCGTAGCAGTAGGTTCTGTCGTAGTAGGTTCTGGAGTTGTTGTGGTCAGAGCTTCAGTTGTCGTAGGAGCTGCAGATGTCGTGGGAGCTACAGTGGTAATTGTAGGTGTTTCCTTTGTAGTGTCCGCAGGAGCTACAGTCGTAGTAGGGTCTGTAGTTGTAGTAGTAGTAGGAGCTACATTTGTTGCTGTAGGAGCTACAGTTGTCGTTGTAGGTGCTACTGTTGTAGTGGTCATAGGAGCTACAGTTGTATTAGGAACTGCAGTTGTGGTTGTTGTATTAGGTACTGCAGTTGTAGTTGTCGTTGGAGCTGCAGTTGTCGTTGGAGCTGCAGTTGTCGTTGGAGCTGCAGTTGTTGCCGTAGGAGCTGCAGTTGTTGTTGTCGTAATAAGATCTGCAGTTGTAGGAATTGCAGTTGTGGAAGGAACTCCATGGATAATCCAACATAAGAACACTGTGGTTTGTGAGATGAAAGGTTAAATTGTTTATTGCGCACAATATCAATATTTCCAAGTTTACTCTTCATCTGGAAGGTGCAGTTTTTAAATATTCTGCTCATTTTCATATAGAATAAATAATTATAATTTGTAGCCACACTCCTTATATTTTTCAGAAAATAAATAATGATGTGAAAATGTAAAAATAAAGAGTAAATGATTGTTAAGGATATTACCTACAATAACTTAAGAAAGTATTCATACCCCTTGACTTATTGCAAATTTTGTTGAGTTACAGCCTGAATTCAAAATGTATTACAAATATATCTTGCCCATCTACACACAATAAGCCATAATGACAAAGTGAAAACATGTTAAGAACATTTTTGCAAATGTATTGAAAATAAAACACAGAAATATCTCATTTACATAAGTGTTCACAACCGAGTCAATACTTTGTAGAAACACCTTTTGTTAGTCTAAGAGCTTTCCACACCTGGATTGTGCAACATTTGCTCATTATTCTTTTCAAAATTCTTCAAGCTGTGTCAAATCGGTTGTTGATCATTGCTAGACAACCATTTACATAGATTTTCAAGTAGATTCAAGTCAAAACTGGAACATTCACACTGTCTTCTTGATTATGAACTCCAGTGTAGATGTGGCCTTCCTTTTTAGGTTATTGTCCTGATGAAAGCTGAATTCATCTCCCAGTGTCTGGTGGAAAGCAGACTCCTCTAGGATCCTCCTCTAGGATTTCGCCTGCGCTTAGCTCCATTCCAGTTATTTTTTATCCTTATAAACTCCCCAGTCCAGATTATAAACATACCCATAACATTATGCATCTACCACTATGATTGAAAATAAGGAGTGGTACTCAGTAATGTGTTGTATTGGATTTGCTCCAAACATAACACTTCGTATTCAGAACAAAAAGTGAATTGCATATTCTGTATAGGTTTCTGTCTTTTCACTCTGTCAATTAGGTTAGTATTGTGGATTAATTACAATATTGTTGATCCATCCTCAGTTTTCTCCTATCAGAGCCATTAAACTGTTTCAAAGTTACCATTGGCCTGATGGTGAAATCCCTGAGTTTTCCTTCCTCTCCGGCAACTTAATTAGGAAGGATGCCTGTGTCTTTGTAGTGACTGGGTGTATTGATACACCTGGTCTTTGTGGTTGAATCTGTGTTCGAAATTCACTGCTTGAGAACTTACAGATAATTGTATGTGTGAGGTACAGAGATGACTTAGTCACTCAAAAATAATGTTAAACACTATTATTGCACACAGAGTGAGTCCTTGCAACTTGTTATGTGACTTGTAAATAAAAAAAATCCTCCTGAACTTATTTAGGCTTGACATAGCGAAAGGGGTTGAATAATTATGAACTCGATATTTCAGCTTTTCATTTTTTATTAATTTGTTTAAAAAATAAATAAAAACATGACTCCACTTTGACATTATCGTGTATTGAGTGTAGGCCAGTGACATAAAAATCCAAATTTAATCCATTCTAAATTCAGGCTGGAATTCAACAACATATGGAAAAAGCGAAAGGGTGTGAATACTTTCTGAAGGCACTGTATAATACCTTACTGAGATTAACACACTTGAGTTGTATTTTTTGTTTGTTTATAAGATATCACATTTTTCATTACTGTAAGTAGTGTGTTAATATAATTGAAGTAATATGGAGCAGTGTGATTATGTTTACCTCTTATCATTTAGTAATTTCCCTTTAAATATGTATCTATTTAATCGAGGTGTGACACTTGACAGTAGATTAGGCAACATTTAAAATTTCCCACACTAAATGTCAAAATAGACACATATTTTGAAAAAAATCATATGCATTGTAACATCATATGCAAAAAAAAAATACATCATTGCTCATTAGTATAATTACATTTTATGTCATCATCCTGCCTTTTTAATCATTTATATTTTGATTTCGGATTAATACACTAGTTGACATGAAGTTAGCATTTAGTTAAACATTAGTTGGAAACATGACTACAGAATGAAATTCAGTGTACTACATACCCATGGTGAAAGTAGCTGTCACTTTCTGTGCCTTCATTTTGAACCCAGTTGATGCAGTTGTTTTCTGAACAGAAAGAAAAATATACATTTTATTGACTGTTCTTATGAACCACTATTAATGTGCAATGGTGGACTCCATTCAAGTTAAACTTAATGTGTAACTTGGTAAGGAAACGTGTGCACTTGAACTCATTTAGGTGTGCCAGATCAAGAGGTATAAAGATCTCAAAAGGTTTTCTATCATTTTTGTATAGTAGGCTGCTGTAAAAATTGATTTATACACCCTAGTGAAATTTTATAGGAAAATCTAAATTTGTGTTGTATTTTTTCTATGAGAAATCTGCCTTTTATTGCAGCACGTCAATCATCTTACTTCATAAAGGAAGAAAAGTAATTTCAGTTTTCAAACAGTCTACCAGCACTTCACTCTGAAACCAATACATATTCTGATACAGTAATTGCTGAAGTTCATCAAAAGTGGAGTGTTTTCCCAAATATAACACATAATACATCAAATAATACAGTAAAATCTACATTAGGGTTGTATTTTGTCAAGAGAAATCAACCTTTTACTGCTTAAAAAAACATATGTATTTAAACTTGGCTATCATGAAGCTCATAAATCCAATGTCTATATTCTTCAAAAGGAAAGGTGGTAGATTTAGATGGGAGACATGTTTGTGTCATTCATTATGACAGCACAGGACTTGGCTACATGTTATTGTATTCGTATAAAGAAGACAGGAGGATAAATAATTATGCTTAATATCCTCTCACACATAACAATACTGTAAGCTTACTTATTTATTTTGAAAGGAATCCACATCCATCCATTATACTGATGAATGTATATCACTTAAATCATGTAACCGTTACTTCATAAAAGAGGAAAAGTTTCCAAACGGTCTGCCAGAAATTCTGAATCCTATATATATTCTGTGACAGTAATAGTTGTCGTTCATCAAAAGTGGATGGGTTTTCATATATAACACATACATAATACTCATCATCTTCATAGTTTCAATGTTTTTTATTTACATTATCCATTTAGGACTTGTATCCTTTCTTAAAAGCCCATTTTGGGTTTCTCTTCCTCATGTGACATACCTTGTGTTATATTTTCTATTACATTTTTTTACTGTGTGCAAATAAAATATGTTAACAAATCAAAGCTTTTCCATGTATAGATTACATTATACAGTAAAGGTCATTACTTACCTACAGAAAACACTTTACTGCCAGTCTCCTTATTTCTGTAATTTCTCCAAATATCAATTGAGGAAGGAATTGGTCAATGACAATAAACAATCACAATATCTAGCTTCTATCCGCTCTAAAATGTTATTGTCCGTGTAGTTGTGTTTGCCATTTCAAGCTTACAATTGAACTGTTCATTTGTATACTGTCATGCCAATGTATTTCTTGTGTCTATTTATATTACTCTCGGGCTGTTATGATGCCACAAATTCTTCACCTTTCAAGTGACGTAAATATTTTGGGAGGCACAAAATATAAGATAAAGATTATGAAAAAAGGGAGGGACAATGGATGGGCGGGTGAATGCATGTGAAAGGTCTTGTGGATAATACTGTTATTGTTTTTCCCAAGATACTGACGTGGTATTGAAAACTGGTCAGGTGAAAGAAAACTGGTTAGGTGTTCTGACAAAAAAATGTGGGAGGGACAAAAGATATGAAAAAGGGTGGAACAAAATATGGGCAGGTGAATCGGTTTACGAGTATAATAACAATTTCGTTTTCCCCAATTACTGACCTTATTGTATTGAAAACTGGTCAGGCACAATTACAATTTTTCAACGTTTTCTATAGTAAAAAACATACTTTTATTTAGTCAGTGGCCTAAGGTTATAATTCAGCCTTTTTTCTATTTAACAGTCCTACACTCACACACCTGCTAATTTGTGTACATATATTATTAACATAACCAAGCTGTTTCTTCTAACAGTAGATTCAGTTTATGAATCTCTAACAAAAGAGTTTTTGTAATCAGCTGCTGACTATGACCGAGGGTCACAAGGTCCCCACATGGTGAAGCCAACAATGGAGAAAATCATCTTGGATTTCCAGATTTCAGTTGGACTTCATTAATTGTATTAATAAGAATAATATATTTGTATGACACTTATTCTTCAGATGCTAAAATGATTTAACATTGATTACTTAAACTGAAGGTTGACACCAAAACATGGGTGTGCCTGCTGAAAAGCCTTTTTTTTATTACAATAATTCTGACATTCTGTCTATTATTTTTGTGTGCAAACTACCCTTTATTTTTTGGACTTCACAGATAATATTTTTTGAGAAATTAATATAAATCTTTATCGCGTGGCTGATTTTAAAAAATGTAATAAAACAGTGATTGGGCATAGTTTTTAAATGGACAATCCGGGATTGGTAAATATTAATGATATCATCCATAACAGTCTATGAATTTGAGTGGTTACATTTCCCCAGGACAGGGGACAACCTGGGGTTGTAAGTACTACTACATGGCTATTGAGAGACCATTTTGAGACCGCCACCCTATGTTGAACTCCGAACCAAACATATTGCAGGAACCCCAATTGTAACAATCCACAACAATTTATATTTATCAGATGGGAATTGTACAACCTACTCTTACACTTACTCCTAGCACTATTTGGATATGTGAACTGTGATTTCATGTTTCTAAACATTTACTGTTGTCTTAGGTGTTGCTGTCCACATATTACTAATTCTGTGACTAGCCAAAGCCTTTATAATCATGGTTGATTGAACACTGGTTTGATTTGTTATAATATTACATATCAGAAGATTGCATGTTTATTTAAAGACTTGTATCTCTGCCTGACAAATGCTATAATGATGGTGTTCAAGTAATTGTTTTATTTGTTCTACTGAACATGAAATTACACTACAATAAAGGTAATTCAATATTTTGAAGACTGCCTTGGTCCTCGACATTTTTACCTCATTGTTGGTCATTCCTTGCATCCATGAATGTGAGAGTGGTTGCATTTATCCAGCCTCATTCCCCAGCTGTTTACTACAGTGGTGGGGTGACTGCTTTGTTATATAATAATATACAGTATATAGATAATATTTCTTTTGTTTTTTCTCAAAGATACTGGAGTTTCACCGATCAGGTGAAAGAAAACTGGCTGGTTTTCTGAAGAAAACTTGTGGGAGGGTCAAAAGATAATGTGAAAAGGGAGGGACAAAAGATGGGTAGGTGAATCTCTTTGAGAGTATAATTACAATTGTTAGTTCCCCAGTTACTGACCTTCTTGTATTGAAAACTGGTCAGGTGACAAACATTTTTCAAGATTTTCTATAGGCCAAAACTTGCTTAATTACACTTAATTTACTTAACTTTTGAGCCATTCATTTTATTTAGTCAGTGGTCTAAAGTGATCACTCAGACTTTTTTATTTAACAGTCCTACACTCACATACCTGCCAATTCCAATATATTTGAACTAACATAATGTAGCTGTTTCTTCTAACAGTAGATTCAGTTTATGAATCTCTAACAAAAGAGATGTCAAGGTATTTTGTAATCAGCTGCTAACTATGATTGAGAATCACAATGACCCCACATGGTGAAGCCAACAACGGAGGAAATCATCTTGGATTTCCAGATTTCTAGTTTTATAGTGAGTTGAACTTGTGTTAATAAGAATAATATACACTGTACAAAAATATAAACGCAACATGCAACAATTTCAAATATTTTACTGAGTTACACAGTTCATATTAGGAAATCAGTTCATTGAAATAAAATCATTAGGCCCTAATCTATGGATTTCACATGACTGTGAATACAGATATGCATCTGTTGGCCACAGATACCTTAAAAAAAGGTAGCGGTGTGGATCAGAAAACCAATCAGTATCTGGTGTGACCACCATTTGCCTCATGCAGCGCAATACATCTCCTTCACATAGAGTTGATCAGGCTGTTGCTTGTGGCCTGTGGAATGTTGTCCCACGTCTATTCAATGGCAGTGCGAAGTAGCTGGATACTGACGGGAACTGGAAGACGCTGTCGTACACGACGATCCAGAGCATCCCAAACAGGCTCGATGGGTGACATGTCTGGTGAGTATGCAAACTCTAAAACGATGTTGGAGGTGGCTTAGGGTAGAGAAATTAACATTAAATTCTCTGGAAACATTTCTGGTAGATGTTCCTGCAGTCAGCATGCCAATTGCACACTCCCTCAAAACCTGACATCTGTGGCATTGTGTTGTGTGACAACACTGCATATTTTAGAGTGGCCTTTAATTTTCCCCAGCACAAAGTGCACCTGTGATAATGATCATGCTGTTTAATCAGCTTCTTGATATGCCACACCTGTCAGGTGGATGGATTATCTTGGAGAAGGAGAAATGCTCACTAAAAGGTAAGTAAACAAATTTGTGCACAGAATTTGAGTGAAATAAGCTCCTTGACTTTTTCCACATTTTGTTACGTTAAAGCTTTATTCTAAAATGGATTAAATAAAAAAAATCCTCATCAATCTACACACAATACCTCATAATGACATGGCGAAAACAGTTTTTTAAGTATTCAGACCCTTTGCTATTAGACTCGAAATTGATCATCCTTGAGATGTTTCTACAACTTGATTGGAGTCCACCTGTGATAAATTCAATTGATTGGACATGATTTGGAAAGGCACACACCTGTCTATAAGGTCCCACAGTTGACAGTGCATGTCAGAGCAAAAACCAAGCCATGAGTTCAAATTAATTGTTTGTAGAGCTCCATGACATGATTTAGTCGAGGCACAGATCTGAGGAAGGGTACCAAAACATTTCTGCAGCATTGAAGGTCCCCAAGAACACAGTGTCTTCCATCTTTCTTAAATGGAAGAAGTTTGGAACCACTAAGACTTTTCCTAGAGCTGGCCCAGCCAAACTGAGCAATAAGGGGAGAAGGGCCTTGATCAGGGAGGTGGAAGAACCTTCCAGAAGGACAAGCATCTCTGCAGCACTCCACCAATCAGGCCTTTATGGTAGAGTTGCCAGACGGAAGCCACTCCTCAGTAAAAGGCACATGACAGCCCGCTTGGAGTTTGCCAAAAGACACCTAAAGGACTCTCAGACCATGGGAAACAAGATTATCTGGACTGATGTAACCAGGATTTAACTATTTGGCCTGAATGCCGAGTGTCACCTCTCAAGGAAACCTGGCACCATCCCTACGGTGTAGCATGGTGATGGCAGCATCATGCTGTGGGGATGTTATTCAGCGGCAGGGACTGGGAGACTAGTCAGGATCGAGGGAAAGATGAACAGAGCAAAGTATTTTGGTATTTCATTAGGATCCCCTTTAGCTGTTGCAAAAGCAGCAGCTACTCTTCCTGGGGTCCACACAAAACATGACATAATATAGAACATTAATAGACAAGAACAGGTCAAGGACAGAACTACATAATTTTTTTTATAATGTTAAAAGGCACACATAGCCTACATATCAATACCAATACATACACACTAACTATCGAGGTCAAATAGGGGAGAGGCGTTGTGCCGTGGGTGTTACGTTATCTGTTTTTTAAAAACAGGTTTGCTGTTCACTTGAGTAATATGAGATGGAACAAAGTTCGATGCAATAATGGCTCTTTATAATACTGTACACTTTCTTGAATTTGTTCTGTATTTGGGGACTGTGAAAAGACCACTGGTGGCATGTCTGGTGGGGTAAGTGTGTGTGTCAGAGCTGTGTGCAAGTTGACTATGCAAACAATTTGGGATTAATATTTCTTATAAAAATAAGTGATGTAGTCTGTCTCTCCTTAACTCTTAGACAAGAGAGAATGGCATGCATAGTATTTATATCAGACTTTCTGATTACAATGAAGAGCAAGACTTGTCGCTCTGTTCTGGGCCAGCTGCAGCTGTCACGCCCTGGCCTTATTATTCTTTGTTTTCTTTATTATTTTAGTTAGGTCAGGGTGTGACATGGGG
The DNA here is from genome assembly GCF_029448725.1 of Salvelinus fontinalis. NCBI lineage: Eukaryota > Metazoa > Chordata > Actinopteri > Salmoniformes > Salmonidae > Salvelinus > Salvelinus fontinalis. Next base: position 200,946 of record NW_026600489.1, read on the forward strand.
AATGTTTATGTTTTGTTGGTTTTGGGTGTTTATTTGGTAAAGGGGTTATGGGGTGTAGTATATGGTTTTGTGTTGAGTGTAGATGTCTAGCGTTGTCTATGTTGGTTAGTTATCTAGGAGAGTCTATGGTTACCTGAATGAGTTCCCAATTAGAGACAGCTGATTTCGGTTGTCTCTGATTGGGAGCCTTATTTAGGGTAGCCATAGGCTCTCATTGGTTGTGGGTAATTGTCTATGTAGAACGTTTGTAGCCTGTATGTATGTGCACAACGTTTGTAGCTTCACGGTCGTTTTGTTAAAGTGTTTTTGTGTCGTGTTCATCTTCGTGTTGTTAAATAAAAGAAGATGGCTTATTTTCCAACTGCTGCATTTTGGTCCGTCAATCCGCCACACGATCGTGACAGCAGCTTAACTAGGTCTTTCCTTGCAGCACTCGAACACACGACTGGACAATAATCAAGATAAGACAAAACTAGAGCCTGCAGATCTTGCTTTTTGGAGTGTGGTGTCAAAAATGCAGAGCATCTCTTTATTATTGGCAATTCTCTCCCCATATTTACAACCATTGAATCTATATGTTTTGACCATGACAGTTTACAATCTAAATGTAACACCAAGTAATTTAGTCATCTCAACTTGTTCAACAGCCACCCCATTCATTACTAGATTCAGCTGAAGTCTAGAACTTAAGGAATGATTTGTACCAATTACAATTATCTTATTTTTAGAGATGTTCAGCACCAGTTTATTACTGTCCACCCATTCCAAAACAGACTGCAACTCTTTGCTAAGGGTTTCAGTGACTTCATTAGTTGTGGTTTCTGAATGTCATATGGTTGAATCATCAGCATACATGGAAACACATGCTTTGTTTAATGCCAGTGGCAGGTCATTGGTAAAAATAGAAAAGAGTAGAGGTTCTAGAGAGCTGCCCTGCGGTACACCGCACTTCACATGTTTGACATTAGAGAAGCTTACATTAAAGAAAACCCGTTGAGATCTATTAGATAGATAGCTCTGAATCCATGATATGGCAAGGGTTGAAATGCCATAACACATACGTTTTTTCAACAACAGGTTACTGTCATGACGTTGCCTGCTTGGGTATTGCAAACCCCATCCCCCTCTCCCTGCATCTCCCTTTCCTCCTTCAACCCATGCTGTGATCACAGAGAGACGTCGTAAATTCCAGAGAATCTCCTCATGGCTAAACAGTATTAGAGAGAGGGTAAACTTACAGGACAAAGAGGTTTCTTCCACCTCACAGAACTTGAGGTACGAACAGATTTCATGTTCCGGAAAAAGTATTAAAGATCGGTGAAGATCCCAGCTATTAACATGCCTGTTTGTCACCACGTGGGAAACTCATGTGAGACTACATTACCATACCGCTGTTTATATAATAACCTCAGATATGAGGTTTACATCTGTTTGTTGTATAAAATGAATGAGTGAGTATGATACTGTTTGTATAATTGTGTAATATGATTTTGGACTGTTTAATGAAGAAAAATACAAATCCCTTTTTGATTTAATGAAGAAAAATACAAATCCCTGTCACGTTCCTGACCTATTTATGTTAGTTGTTATGTGTGTTAGTTGGTCAGCACGTGAGGTTGGGTGGGCATTCTATGTTTTCTGTTTCTGTGTTGGTTTTGGGTTGCCTGGTATGGCTCTTAATTAGAGGCAGGTGTTTGGCGTTCCTCTAATTAAGAGTCATATTTAGGTAGGCGTTGTCACAGTGTTCGTTGTGGGTGATTGTCTTCCGTGTTTGTGTTATGTTTGCACCATACGGAACTGTATACGGTTTGTTCGGTTTATGTAGTCTGTTTCCTATTCGTGCGTTCTTTGTGTCTATGTAAGTTCTCATGTTTAGGTCAGTCTACGTCGTTTGTTATTTTGTATCATTTCAAGTGTAGTTCGTGTTCGTTTTTCGTCTTGTTTAATAAATATGTGTTCAAACTTCGCTGCGCCTTGGTTCCCTCAATACTCCTCCTTTTCCGAAGATGGAGAGGAGGAGGATCGCCGTTACAGAATCACCCACCATACCAGAGCCAAGCAGCGGAGTCAACGGAGAAATGGACAGGAAAAGAAGGAGCAATGGACATGGGACGATGTATTGGACGGAAAGGGTTGCTACACTTGGGAGGAAATCCTGGCTGGTAGGGATCGCCTCCCATGGGAACAGCTGGAGGCACTGAGGAGAGCAGAGGCTACCGGAGAGAGGAACCGGAGCTATGAGGGAACGCGTCTGGCACTGAAGCCCAAAAAGCCCGTAAGTAATTCCCAAAAATTTCTTGGGGGGGGGGGCTAGGAGGTAGTGGGCCAAGGGCAGGTAGGAGACCTGCGCCCACTTCCCAGGCTTACCGTGGAGAGCGGGAGTACGGGCAGGCGCCGTGTTACGCAGTAGAGCGCACGGTGTCTCCTGTACGAGTGCATAGCCCAGTGCGGGTTATTCCACCTCCCCGCACTGGTAGGGCTAGATTGGGTATTGAGCCAGGTGTCATGAGGCCGGCTCAACGCGTCTGGTCTCCAGTGCGTCTCCTCGGGCCGGCATACATGGCACCTGCCTTACGCATGGTTTCCCCGGTTCGCCTACATAGCCCGGTGCGGGTTATTCCACCTCCCCGCACTGGTCGGGCAACCGGGAGTATTCAACCAGGTAAGGTTGGGCAGGCTCAATGCTCAAGAGTGCCAGTACGCCTCCACGGTCCGGTATTTCCGGCACCACCTCCCCGCCCCAGCCTAGTACCTACAGTGCCTACACTACGCACTAGGCTATCAGTGCGTCTCCTGAGCCCTGTTCCTCCTCCACGCACTCTCCCTGTAGTGCGTGTATCTAGCCCGATGCCTCCAGTTCCGGCACCACGCACTAAGCCACCTGTGCGTCTCCAGAGCCCTGAACACACTGTATCTTCTCCCCCTACTAATCCTGATGTGCTTGTCCTCAGCCCGGTGTCACCAGTGCCGGTACCTCGCATCAGGTATAGAGTGGGCTTTGAGAATGCAGTGTGCCCTGTCCCTGCTCCCCGCACTAGTAGGAAGGTGCTTATCCTTAGCCCGGTGCCTCCAGTTCCGGCACCACGCACCAGGTCTACAGTGCGCCGTATCCGGCCAGAGCCATCCGTCTCCCCAGCGCCATCTGAGCCATCCGTCTCCCCAGCGCCATCTGAGCCATCCGTCTCCCCAGCGCCATCTGAGCCATCCGTCTCCCCAGCGCCGTCTGAGCCATCCGTCTGCCAGGAGCCTGCAAAGCCGCCCGTCTGCCATGAGCCTGCAAAGCCGCCCGTCTGCCATGAGCCTGCAAAGCCGCCCGTCTGCCATGAGCCTACAGAGCCGTCCGCCAGACAGGAGCCGCTAGAGCCGTCCGCCAGACAGGAGCCGCTAGAGCTGTCCGCCAGACAGGAGCCGCCAGAGCCGCCCGCCAGACAGGATCTGCCAGAGCCGCCAACCAGACAGGATCTGCCAGAGCCGCCAACCAGACAGGATCTGCCAGAGCCGCCAACCAGACAGGATCTGCCAGAGCCGCTAACCAGACAGGATCTGCCAGAGCCGCTAACCAGACAGGATCTGCCAGAGCCGCTAACCAGACAGGAGCAGCCAGATCCGTCAGCTAGCCATGAGCAGCCAGATCCGTCAGAGAGCCATGAGCAGCCAGAGCCGTCAGAGAGCCATGAGCTGCCAGAGCCGTCAGAGAGCCATGAGCTGCCAGAGCCGTCAGAGAGCCATGAGCAGCCAGAGCCGTCAGAGAGCCATGAGCGTCGAGAGCCGTCAGCCTGCCATGAGCGTCGAGAGCCGTCAGCCAGCCATGAGCGTCGAGAGCCGTCAGCCAGCCATGAGCGTCGAGAGCCGTCAGCCTGCCATGAGCGTCGAGAGCCGTCAGCCAGCCATGAGCGTCGAGAGCCGTCAGCCAGCCATGAGCGTCGAGAGCCGTCAGCCAGCCATGAGTGTCGAGAGCCGTCAGCCAGCCATGAGCGTCGAGAGCCGTCAGCCTGCCATGAGCGTCCAGATTCGTCAGTCAGCCATGAGCTGCCCTTCAGCCTGAAACGGCTAGATACCCAGAACTGCCCATCAGTCCAGAGCTGTCTCTCTGTCCGGAGCTGCCTTTCAGTCCGGAGTTGCCCCTCTATCATTATCTCCCTCTCTATCTTGATCTACCTCTATATTCTTATCTATCCCTCTGTCTTGATCTATCTCTCTGTCCCGGTGCTGTCCCTATCAGTGATGTTATTAAGAGGATTTTGTGGGGGTAAAAGGAGGGTGGACATTCTTAGAGGGAGGAAGCTAGGATGGATTATGGTGGGGTGGGGACCTCGCCCGGAGCCTGAGCCACCACCGTGGTTAGATGCCCACCCAGACCCTCCCCTAGACTTTGTGCTGGTGCGCCCGGAGTTCGCACCTTATGGGGGGGGGGTAATGTCACGTTCCTGACCTATTTATGTTAGTTGTTATGTGTGTTAGTTGGTCAGGACGTGAGGTTGGGTGGGCATTCTATGTTTTCTGTTTCTGTGTTGGTTTTGGGTTGCCTGGTATGGCTCTTAATTAGAGGCAGGTGTTTGGCGTTCCTCTAATTAAGAGTCATATTTAGGTAGGCTGTCACGATCGTGTGGCGGATTGACGGACCAAAATGCAGCAGTTGGAAAATAAGCCATCTTCTTTTATTTTTAAAAGATGACAAACAATAAACACGAAACACTTTAACAAAATAACAAAACGACCGTGAAGCTACAAACGTTGTGCACATACATACAGGCTACAAACGTTCTACATAGACAATTACCCACACCCAATGAGAGCCTATGGCTACCCTAAATAAGGCTCCCAATCAGAGACAACCGAAATCAGCTGTCTCTAATTGGGAACTCATTCAGGCCACCATAGACTCTCCTAGACAACTAAACATACATAGAAAACACTAGACACCTGTACTCCGCACAAACCCATATACTATACAACAACCCATAACCCCTTTACCATATAAACACCCAACACCAACAAAACATAAACATTCCCCATGTCACACCCTGACCTAACTAAAATAATCAAGAAAACAAAGAATACTAAGGCCAGGGCGTGACATAACCCCCCCCTTGAGGCGCGAACTCCGGGCGCACCATACACAGTCTAGGGGAAGGTCTGGGTGGGCTTCCCTCCACGGTGGCGGCTCCGGCTCTGGTCGTGGTCCCCACTTCACCACAGTCCCTAACCACCTCCTTAGTTTCTTCAAAATAACCCCTCTCCACATTAATCCCATTGCATTAAGGGGGAGTTCCGGATTAAGGGCCAGTACCAGGGTAAGGGGCAGTACCAGGATCAGGGGCAGTACCAGGGTAAGGGGCAGTACCAGGGTAAGAGGCAGCACCAGGGTAAGGGGCAGCACCAGGGTAAGGGGCAGCAACAGGGTAAGGGGCAGCACCAGGGTAAGGGGCAGCTCCAGGGTAAGGGGCAGCTCCGGACTGAGGAATGGCAGCTCCGGACTGAGGGACTGCAGCTCCGGACTGAGGGACTGCAGCTCCGGACTGAGGGACGGCCCATGGCTGGCTGACAGATCTGGCTGCTCATGGCTGGCTAACTGATCTGGCTGCTCATGGCTTGCTGACGGATCTGGCTGCTCATGGCTGGCTGACGGATCTGGCTGCTCATGGCTGGCTGACGGATCTGGCTGCTCATGGCTGGCTGACGGATCTGGCTGCTCATGGCTAGCTGACGGATCTGGCTGCTCATGGCTAGCTGACGGATCTGGCTGCTCATGGCTAGCTGACGGATCTGGCTGCTCATGGCTAGCTGACGGATCTGGCTGCTCATGGCTAGCTGACGGATCTGGCTGCTCATGGCTAGCTGACGGATCTGGCTGCTCATGGCTAGCTGACGGATCTGGCTGCTCATGGCTAGCTGACGGATCTGGCTGCTCATGGCTGGCTGACGGATCTGGCTGCTCATGGCTAGCTGACGGATCTGGCTGCTCATGGCTGGCTGACTGATCTGGCTGCTCCTGTCTGGTTGGTGGCTCTGGCAGATCCTGTCTGGTTGGCGGCTCTGGCAGATCCTGTCTGGTTGGCGGCTCTGGCAGATCCTGTCTGACGGACGGCTCTAGCGGCTCCTGTCTGGCTGGCGGCTCTAGCGGCTCCTGTCTGGCGGATGGCTCAGTGGGCTCATGGCAGACGGGCGGCTTTGCAGGCTCATGGCAGACGGGCGGCTTTGCAGGCTCATTGCAGACGGATGGCTCAGATGGCGCTGGGGAGACGGATGGCTCAGATGGCGCTGGGGAGACGGATGGCTCAGATGACGCTTGGCAGACGGGCAGTTCAGTCATTGCTGTGCAGACGGCAGACTCCTGCCGGCTGAGGCGCACTGTAGGCCTGGTGCGTGGTGCCGGGACTGGTGGCACCGGGCTGGGGACACGCATCTCAGGGCTAGTGCGGGGAGCAGGAACAGGGCATACTGGACCCTGGGGACGCACATTAGGCCTAGTGCGTGGGGCCGGAACTGGTGGTACCGGACTGGGGACACGCATCTCAGGGCTAATGCGGGGAGCAGCAACAGGATGCACAGGACTCTGGAGACGCACAAGAGGCTTAGTGCGTGGTGCCGGAATTGGTGATACCGGGCTGGAGACACGCACCATAGGACGAGTGCGTGGAGGAGGAACAGGGCTCTGGAGACACACTGGAAGCCTGTTACGTGGTGTAGGCACTGGTGGCACTGAACTGGGGCGGGGAGGTGGCGCCGGAAATACCGGACCGTGCAGGCGTATTGGCTCCCTTGAGCATTGAGCCTGACCAACCTTACCTGGTTGAATGCTCCCCGTTGCCCGACCAGTGCGGGGAGGTGGAATAACCCGCACCGGGCTATGTAGGCGAACCGGGGACACCATGCGTAAGGCTGGTGCCATGTAAACCGGCCCGAGGAGACGCACTGGTGGCCAGATATGTAGGGCCGGCTTCATGACATCCGGCTCAATACTCAATCTAGCCCTGCCAGTGCGGGGAGGTGGAATAACCCGCACCGGGCTATGCACACGTACAGGAGACACCGTGCGCTCTACTGCGTAACACGGTGTCTGCCCGTACTCTCGCTCTCCACGGTAATTACAGGGAGTAGGCGCAGGTTTCCTACCTGACTTCGCCACTCTCCCTTTAAGCCCCCCCCAAAGAATTTTTTTGGGTTTTCCCACAGGCTTCCTACCGCTTCGTCGTGCTGCCTCCATTCGCCGGTATCCCTCCTCGCACTGCGCCAGAGAATCCCAGGCGGGCTCCGGCACTCTCCCTGGGTTGATCGCCCACCTGTCGATCTCCTCCCACGTAGTGTAACCCAGATCCTTTGTAGGTTCCTTTTCCTGCCTCCGAGCTAGCTCCTCATATCGCCGCCTCTCTGCTTTCGCTGCCTCCAGCTCAGCTTTGGGGCGGTTATATTCTCCTGGTACCTCCCGGTCTAAAATTTCCTCCCATGTCCATAAAACCTTGTATTGCTCCTGTTGCCGCTGGTCATGCCGCTTGGTCCTATGGTGGGTAATTCTGTCACGATCGTGTGGCGGATTGACGGACCAAAATGCAGCAGTTGGAAAATAAGCCATCTTCTTTTATTTTTAAAAGATGACAAACAATAAACACGAAACACTTTAACAAAATAACAAAACGACCGTGAAGCTACAAACGTTGTGCACATACATACAGGCTACAAACGTTCTACATAGACAATTACCCACACCCAATGAGAGCCTATGGCTACCCTAAATAAGGCTCCCAATCAGAGACAACCGAAATCAGCTGTCTCTAATTGGGAACTCATTCAGGCCACCATAGACTCTCCTAGACAACTAAACATACATAGAAAACACTAGACACCTGTACTCCACACAAACCCATATACTATACAACAACCCATAACCCCTTTACCATATAAACACCCAACACCAACAAAACATAAACATTCCCCATGTCACACCCTGACCTAACTAAAATAATCAAGAAAACAAAGAATACTAAGGCCAGGGCGTGACATAGGCGTTGTCACAGTGTTCGTTGTGGGTGATTGTCTTCCGTGTTTGTGTTATGTTTGCACCATATGGAACTGTATACGGTTTGTTCGGTTTATGTAGTCTGTTTCCTATTCGTGCGTTCTTCGTGTCTATGTAAGTTCTCATGTTTAGGTCAGTCTACGTCGTTTGTTATTTTGTATCATTTCAAGTGTAGTTCGTGTTCGTTTTTCGTCTTGTTTAATAAATATGTGTTCAAACTTCGCTGCGCCTTGGTTCCCTCAATACTCCTCCTTTTCCGAAGATGGAGAGGAGGAGGATCGCCGTTACAATCCCTTTTTGATTTGAACTAAATCCAAGGACTGCCCCTGAGCCCAGTTGGGTCAGACATGCAAGGACAGCCCCTTCCTGCTATCTGAATAAAAGCCAACTCTGAGAAATTATCCTTTAGACCATGTTTTCTCCGTCGTAGGAGAACGAAGGTTAAGTACCATTACTGAATCTTTAACCATACCACGTGGTTAAGCTCTTAGACGAATAAGAACAAGTCTTTGGTATTGACTACTAGTCTGTAGCTAGGAATTCGGTATCATTGAACGCGAAGAAAGACAACCGCCGAAACATCCATTCTATAACGAATGTCACTGAACTATCCACAAGAACTAAGACAGAGACAGAAGGAACTCCAACAGAAACTAACTTCTCTCCAATGATCAAGACGACACACAGAGCGTAACTATATATATATATATTGATTGCAATTGTTCCCGAATGAGTGAGCGTTCATGTGTAAGGATTAGCATGTCAATTGTTATAAAGAATATACTCTGTAGTGACTTCTGAATCGACCCCCATTTTCCCTTTGTCTAACAAGCCGCCATGCCGGTTCAGCCCCCTAGGGCATATTTCGCCCATCATTTTCATGTAACCATTTTTAAGTTTGTTTGTTTGTTTATGCATTTCTGTAAATTAATTAGTTAGTAATACATTTAAGACAATTGATGTATGGATGACTCATAGTGAAGACTGGGTTCGTGCAGATAACCAACAATTTACGACGTTTGGAATGAGACTAACGTGAGGTAAAATAAATAAATCATTAATCAGAAGACTATTGACCAGATATGAAAATATCTGAAAGGTTATATTGGGAAATTATAACTTTGTAATCTGACTACTTTCCCTGGTGCCCTCGAGGTCATAGTTAATTAGTTACGTTACAACTCAGTTGATCGCGTAATCCCTAATTACAGGAATCTTTGATAAAAACTAGAAGTCTTCAATTTAATGATAGCAAAGACACGACATTACAATATCAAAGGCTGCACTGAACTCTAACAGAAAAAAATCAAATCAAATCAAATGTTCTTGGTCACATACACATGGTTAGCAGATGTTATTGCGATTTTAGCGAAATGCTTGTGCTTCTCGTTCCGGCAGTACAGCAATATCTAACAAGTAATGTAACAATTCCACAACAACTACCTAATAGACACAAATCTAAGTAAAGGGATTGAATAAGAATATATACATATAAATATATGGATGAGCAATGACTGAGTGGCATAGGCCTATAGATTCAATAGATGGTATAAAATACATTATATACATATGGGATGAAAAATGCAAAATATGTAAACATTACTAGTGATCCATTTATTAAAGTAGCCAATGATTTCAAGTCTGTATGTAGGCAGCAGCCACTCTGTGTTAGTGATGGCTGTTTATCAGTCTGATGGTCTTGAGATTGAAAAATAGCTTGTCTCTCGGTCCCAGCTTGGATGCACCTGTACTGACCTTGCCTTCTGGATGGTAGTGGGGTTAACAGGCAGTGGCTCGAGTGGTTGTTGTCCTAAATTATCTTTTTGGCCTTCCTGTGACATCGGGTGCTGTAGGTGTCCTGGAGAGAGGTAGTTTGCCCCCGGTGATGCGTTGTGCAGGCCGCACCACCCTCTGGAGAGCCCTGCGGTTGTGGGCGGTGCAGTTGCCTACCAGGCGGTGATACAGCCCGACTAGATGCTCTCAATTGTGTGTCTGTAAAAGTTTGAGGGTTTTAGGTGACAAGCCAAATTTCTTCAGCCTCCTGAGGTTGAAAAGGCGCTGTTGCGCCTTCTTCACCACACTGTCTCTGTGGGTGGACCATTTCAGTTTGTCCTTGATGTTTATGCCAAGGAACTTAAAACTTTACACCTTCTCCACTGCTGACCCGTCAATGTGGATAGGGGGGTCCTCCCTCTGCTGTTTCCTGAAGTCCACGATCATCTCCTTCGTTTTGTTAACGTTGAGGGAAAGGTTGTTTTCCCGACAACACACTCCTCTAGGCTCAGATTAAAGATATGACAGATAGGAGTGGCTATAGAGTCAGCTACCATCCTCAGTAACTTTCCATCTAATATGTCAATGCCAGGAGGTTTGTCATTATTGACCGTTAACAATTATTTTTCCACCCCGACCACACAAACTTTACAAAATTCAAACTTGCAATGTTTTTCTTTTATTATTTGTTTTTTTTTATGCATTAATACGATGGCTCACTGTTAGTTGATGGCATTTTCTGTCTAAGTTTGCCCACTTTGCAAATGAAGAAAACATAAAAATAATTAGCGACATCAAATGGTTTTGTGATGAATAAGCCATCTGATTCTGTCACGATCGTCGTAAGCATACTCGGACCAACGTGCAGCGTGATCCGGGTTCCACATATTTTATTAGTGAAATGCACAAAAAAACAATAAAGAATAAACGATACGTGAAGCTCAAGCAGTGCTCACAGGCAACTATACAGAAACAAGACCCCACAAAAACCCAGTGGGAAAAGTCTGCCTAAATATGATCCCCAATCAGAGACAACGATAAAGAGCTGCCTCTGATTGGGAACCATACCAGGCCAACATAGAAAACAAAACACCTAGATATGAACACCCCCCCCTAGTCACACCCCGACCTAACCAAAATAGAGAATAAAAAAGGCTCTCTATGGTCAGGGCGTGACAGATTCGATGAAAGATGGAGCTGAATTTGTCTTTCTGCCCATAATTTCATTTGAAGTACTCCAAAGTTTTTTTCCCACCATTCTTTATATCATTGATCTTGGCTTCATAATACAGTTTCTTCTTTTTTTTATGTCACATAATTCGTTACATAATTTCTCAATTTGCAGTAAGTCAGTCAGACTTATTAGCCACTCCTTTTCTATGATCTCTTATACAGTATTTTAGGCCCAGCTTTTGGAACTTTGGCCTTCCTGGATATAGCCACTATATTGTGATCACTGAATCCAATAGGTACGGATACAGCTTTAGGACAAAGTTCTACAGTATTAGTAAAAATGTGATCGATACATGTGGATAATATTGTCCCTATAGTGTTTGTAAACACCCTGATAGGTTGATTAATAACCTGAACCTGTCACGTTTGTCATAATGATTGGACCAAGGCGCAGCATGGTATGTTTCCATCCTTTATTTGGAATAGAAAACTCAAAGGGAAAAAACAATAAAGCGAACAAACAAAACTTGAAGCTCAAAATAGGCCGTTTTCAGCCCTTTCCTGGGTAGCTTATCAGGCAACTATACCTAGACAAGATCCCACAAAGCACAATGGGGAAATGGCTACCTAAATATGATCTCCAATCAGAGACAACAATAAACAGCTGCCTCTGATTGGGAACCATACCAGGCCAACATAGAAATATAATTCACCTACATAACTCACCCTTAATCACACCCCGACCTAACCAACATAGAGAATAAAAAGTTCTTTATGGTCAGGGCGTGACAGAACCAGATTACAGGAACTGGTTACAGTGAGAAGCTTTGAGCAGACAGCTTGATGAAAACCAGTCAATATGCAGGTCCCCAAGAAAGTAGACCTCTCTGTTTATATCACATAGACTATCAAGCATTTCACACATATTATTTAGATACTGACTGTTGGCACTTGGTGGCCTATAGCAACACCCCAAAATAAAAGGCTTTAGATGTGCCAAGTGAACCTGCAACCACAACACTTCATTAACACTTGACATAAGATCTTCTCTAAGCATTACAGGGATATGGCTCTGAATATATACAGCATCACCTCCCCCATAAGCGTTTCTGTCTCTTCTATAGATGTTATATCCTTGTATTGCTACTGATGTATCATCAAATTAATAATCTAAGTGAGTCTCAGAAATGGCTAATATATGAATGTTATCTGTTGTTAGCAAGTTATTGATTTCATTAACCTTATTTATAAGGCTACATATATTAATATGGGCAATTTTCAGCCCTTTCCTTGAGTAGCTTATCAGAGATAGACATTTTATGGAAAAGAGCAAACAAAGCAAGAGAGAAAAAGTAAACATTCAGCAGTCCATTAATCAATTGGTGTGTGTGTGTGTGTGCTGCGGGGTTGGAGCTATGAACACATAGGCTTGGCTCTCTTATCCCTTCCAGGCTTCTGGGAGGGATGGTGGACAATGAGCATGTCATAGCGGATGTAAGCAATGACCCCACGCGCTATGACAGCTTTCATGGCTGGGATAAGTTCTTTCCTCATCTGGCGCACAGCTTCAGGGGAGTCCTTGTTGAGGAAGATATACATTCCTCAGACTTCGTCCAGGTCTCATGTGGGGATTCTGCAATTCCGTCCACAACCATTTTGTTCCGCCTTGATTGTCCCTCGAGATTTACCCGTCATTGTTATCATGGATTCACACACAGAACTGATGCCCTCTCTCAATGACTTACGATTGCTGTCATCTTGCCGTTCTCCTGTTTCACCTCGTCGAGCTGACCCTGGGAGAACTGCAAACTGTTCTTCAGGTCCTGGACTAATTTTTTCGTCTAAAAGATCCTTCACCTGTGATAGGAGGACACCACTGTCCTCAACAATACTTTGTCTTTGTCATGGCAGGTAGCAACGTAGGTTACGCTGTTACTTCTCGCAGTTCCAGACATGGCAGGTCACAGGGAAGATTGAACACAACAAACAGCAGGGATCTAGACAGCCACAAACCCGGGACAATCCGCGGTCCCAGCCACAATGACTAACCGCGTCGCTGGCTACATTGAAATCCTCAATGTACCCTGCTAGCTTGATAGGCAGCTATTAACCAGCTAGGCTAGCTGCTACGCCAAATAGCTCCTCAGACCTGGCCTTGGTTGGCAGGATCACTGGACAGAGTAGCAGTCCCAGTAACTGATGTCAAATGCGTCACGGGATCCAAACTAAAAAGTTAGCTAGCTACTAAGAAACTTTCCAATACACTTTCAAAACAACAAACCAAGCTCTCCCTCGTTCCGCGTTCAACAGGAAGTGTTGAACAGGAACTTATAGAGATACTTATAGAGAGATCCTTGATGAAAACCTGCTCCAGAGGCAACAGGACCTCAGACTGGGGCAAAAGTTCACCTAAGCACACAGCCAAGACAACGCAGGAGTGGCTTCGGGACAAGTCTCTGAATGTCTTTGAGTGGCCCAGCCAGAGCCCGGACTTGAACCCGATCAAACATCTCTGGAGACCTGAAAATAGCTGTACAGCAACGCACCCCATCCAACCTAACAGAGCTTTGAGAGAATCTGCAGAGAAGAATGGGAGAAACTCCCCAAATACAGGTGTGCCAAGTTTGTAGTATCATACCCAAGACGACTCGAGGCTGGAATCACTGCCAAAGGTGCTTCAATAAAGTACCGAGTGAAGGGTCTGAATACTTATGAAAATGTGATATACATTTTTTAGGTTTTATAAATTTGCTAAAATTTCTAAAAATGTATTTTTGCTTTGTCATTATGGGGTATTGTGTGTAGATTGATGAGGGGGAAAACGATTTAATCAATTTTAGAATAAGGCTGTAACGTAACAAAATGTAGAAAAAGTTGAAGGGTCTGAATACCTTCCAAATGCACTGTATATAGACATATACTGCACATACGTACATACATACACATTCAGTACCGGTCTAAAGTTTGGAGACACCTACTCATTCAAGGGTTTTACTTTATTTTTACAATGTTTTACATTGTAGAATAATAGTGAAGACATCAAAACTATGAAAAAACACATATGGAATCACGTAGTAACCAAAAAAGTGTTAAACAAATCTAAATATACTTTATACTTGAGATTCTTCAAAGTATCCGCCCTTTGCCTTGATGACAGCTTTGCACACTCTTGGTATTTTCTCAACCAGCTTCATGAGGTAGGTGTGCCTTGTTAAAAGTTCATTTGTGGAATTTCTTGAAAGACAAACACACTTTTATGAGTAGACTAAAACAACTGGACACACACACACACACACACACACACAACACACAAAAAGGAGAGGAAGGTAATGTTTTCCGGGATGTTCTTCCTCAGAGAGAGCAGAGGGAGAGTAGCAGGTTAGCGCCCTCGCACACTAACCTCTTCAAGACAGAAAGTACGACATGTTCCGCCTCCTCACCACCTACACACATCTCCTCCCTCATCCCTTCTTTCGCCCCGTCTTACCAATAATGGCTATACCACAGGGAGTGTTCTCGATAGCTCCATGGCTGTGTGCATGCAGTATAAGGGTTGCTCCCCGCTCTGGCCCTCTCCACAGTCACCTTAAAACCTCTCTCAGCCAACCCCTCGGACACTGTCACCGGAAAGTCTTCATACACACTGCTGCATCTCAGCATCTCAACTTTTTTGTTCATCTGCAAAAAGCGAGATAACAACAACCAATGTGTTTTATGTAAAAAAAGAAAATAAAAGATTGAAAAAAGAAAACGTGCCTTTTTCACATTGCTGACGTTTCCATTTTAGATCAGAAAACCATTGTCTAAGATGTACACAGACCGGGTCACAACCTTGAGTATCTGGCATGACAATAAAAAAGTAACCACGGGAGGCACGTTGGCCATTTTAATTCATAAACATTAGGCCTCTAATCTCTGTAAAATTCACACAATTACCCTGTATTTATAAACACTAAAAAATCACATGATTTTATTATGCAAATGAAACATGAAATCGCTCACAATTGAAATTACCTGAATGTCAAGCCCTGGACTGGTACCCAGGCTAACTGCCTTCTATTTTGAACACATTTATTTTCATTGTTAAAGCGACCACTTGAGTATCTGGTCATTATATTGGATAAAATGCGGTCACACACAATATCTTAAATGTATTAGTTGGAGGACATGTTTAATGTTGCCTTGTTTATCAGTACAACGAAAATGTGTATTCCATCTGTCACAGTACCCAACCCTCTGACATACTATTCACGCAACAGTCTGGGAGCATCAGGTAAGCCTCAGAGCAGTACCCAGGTAGCAGTTCAGGGGTTTATGTTTCTTGCTCAAGGCCACAATGGCAGAAGGGGTTGGAACCAGACCTGGATAAATAGTATATTCTAAATACTCTAACTAGCTGTGGTCGATGATTGAGCTTTCCTGGAACAATGGGACCACTGTAATAGTCCCAAAAGGGCAAACCACATCTTTCTGGCACTCCACTCCAGACAGACTCAATACTATTTGAACTCAGGTCAGAGCAATTGATGGCATTGTAATGTGTTCAGAAACCTTGCCTGATACCTGAAGACATGTATTAGCTCCAATCAAATCAATCCCAGTTATTTTATAAAGCCCTTTTTACATCAGAGGTGATCAGGAGGTGCTTTACAGATACCCTGCCTAACACCCATTGAGCCAGAAGCTTATGCCTTGGCTTTAGCTCAGCAGAGTCTAATACAGCCTTGTGGTGCACAGGACTAATCCTGTCAGCAACACCAGCAACAATACTGCTACTAAATACTGTAATGAAAAAATAACTTATTCTGTTATCTTTTGAATTATTTTTAAATATTAGGTTGTTATGGCACCTTTAACATTCACAAAGTGTTACCCAAAATATTTAGATAAGCAATTTGGGCGAGTTTCTTTCAACATGTGAGTATCACTTGTGAACCTGTACATCCCTGAGAGTGATGCCTGACTCAACATGTATAATTGTTACTATCAGAGCCTTCTTGACTAAGGACTGCTTATATGGATGTAATGTGTGTGCATTCCCGTTGTACTTGCTAGGTGCAAACACAACACAAGTTTTAGAGAGTATGTTTATCTTTGAGGGTGTGACTTTTTAGGGTGTGACCAGATTTAAGACAAATTGTATACCAACCTACGTAGAGACAGTGCTTGGAAAGAAGATATTTATATTCATATGAAATTTCACATTCATTAAATCCCGAGGCACGGTCCGTGTCCAATATATGTCTTGCCTACTACTTACTAAAAGTACATACTTCTGTGTACTAATCGTACTACATATTATTTAGAACATACTGTTTAGTAAAACATATGCAGTAAGCAATGAATATCAACATACTAAGTTTCTTCATACTGCGAAGGCATCTAATGCGTGATTTCCCGCCATTTGTTCATTTTGGTATCATCAGCTGTTGAATGTATGCATTTAAAGTATACACATGTTTTACCATTGTCTGCAATGTGTTTCATGAGACACTTGTTCTACAATACCTTGCTATGAAAGTAGCTTGCAACTTGAAGTTTTGTAATTTCATGTAAAGACAAAACATTTTCTGCTGTAATATTGATGTGCTTATAAAGACAGTATGCCTACACTTTACCTAGCAACAATACAAATAAGTTCTGTGTAGAGGAGAACCACAGATAGAACAAGGAGCATACAAATCTTCGGTACAACTTCAGCTGTCCCAGAAATAGCATGGCATTCAATTCTATTTCTATGGTATTTTCTAAGGATTTGGCTGTCTAACCACATACCGACATTCACAGGTCTCTGGGTGAGGTTCTGTCTTCATGTACGTACAGGTGCAGTCAGGTGGCAGGAGGGGTGGAGTGCATGACACTTCACCCTGGATATGACACTGGATATGACAGTTTCCCTCAAGCCATGGGTCCAGCAGTAGCCTACAAAGTAATAAGAGAAAAGTGCAAATTGCTGAACTTATGTAGATATTCTAAACAAAGTGTTTTGATAACTTTCAAGTGCAACGGTTCCATGTAGAATAAACCACCCTTATTGTTCTGCTAATACAACAATGTGTATATATTATAATTGTCTTTCAAACCAATACAGATACAGTACCTATTAGCATTTATTTCTGGTGGTAGACGTTAGTCGTCATCCCTTCATTCGGTGTCCCATATAAGACAGTTTCCTGAAATGTTTGAAGAACACATTCATTTTTAATAGGTCAGTAGCCAGTGATGCTGACGCCGTCACTATTTCCACATTCAAAACAACTGGGAACTGGGCACGCAGAAAAGAATGGGAGAAACTCCCCAAACACAAATGTGCCAAGCTTGTAGTACCATATTCAAGAAGACTTGAGGCTCTAATCGCTGCCAAAGGTGCTTTAACAAAGTACTGAGTAAAGGGTCTGAAAACTTGTGTAAATGTGATATTTCAGTTTTTTTTTTTTTTTTAATTAGCAAAAAATTCTAAAAAACTGTTTTTGCTTTGTTATTATGGGTAGATTGTGTAGACTGATGAGGGCAAAAAAATGTAAATACATTCTAGAAGTCTGTAACTTAACGAAATGTGGAAAAAGTCAAGGGGTCTGAATACTTTCTGAATGCACTGTGTAGCGAATGTGCTCACTCTGGTATTGGCACGTGTGCTCTAGCTAACAGCTAGCAGATACATTGTGGGTATAGCCTACATCAGGGGTATTCAACTTTTACTCTACGAGGTCCAGAGCCTGCTGGTTTTCTGTTCTACCTGATAATTAAGTGCACACACCTGTTGTCCCTAAATCAGTCCCTGATTAGAGGGGAACAATTAAAAAAATGCAGTGGCGCTGGCTTCGAGGTCCAACTGCAGCATCAATCATCATGTCACCAGAATAAGACCATTGATATTTATTGAAAGTTGAATCATACTCATCACTGTGCACTTTCACCACACTGTGAAGGACATCATAACTTATTTAATTTGTAGTCTAATAAACTGCATGCTTTCCCGAGTTGTATTGGGAGAACCACACAACATATCATCACATGAATCCAAGAAGAATTCTTTTTTACGTACTTTACTCGCATAAAAAGGGAAGCACTGCTCACACAGCCGCGAGCTGCCCAGTGACACCGGCCAATTAGACAAGCTAAATTACTTCTATACTTGCTTCGAGGCAAGCAACACTGAAGCATGCATGTTATCTTCAGCTGTTCCGAACGACTGTGTGATCACTCTCACCGTAGCCGATGTGAGTAAGACCTTTAAACAGGTCAACAATCACAAGGCTGCAGGGACAGACAGATTACCAGGACGTGTAGTCTGAGCATGCGCTGACCTACTGGCAAGTGTCTTTACTGACATTTTCTAACTGTCCCTGACTGAGTCTCTAATACCAACATGTTTCAAGCAGACAACTATAGTCCCTGTCCCCAAGAACACTAACATAACCTTCCTAAATGACTACCGACCCATAGCACTCATGTCTGTAGCCATGACGTGCTTTGAAAGGCTGATCATGGCTCACATCAACACCATCATCCCAGAAACCCTAGACCCACTCCAATTTCAATACCGCCCCAATAGATCCACAGATGATGCAATCTCTATTGCACTCCCCACTGCCCTTTCCCACCTGGACAAAAGGAACACCTACGTGAGAATCCTGAATGGTTGCATCACTACAGAGGGTAGTGCATACGGCCCAGTACATCACTAGGGCCAAGCTTCCTGCCATCCAGGACCTCTATCCAGGACCCGTTAAACCTCTGTGAAGTGGATTATTTCTATAGAACTCCTTCCTGCTTATAGGATGGCTACTTGCGACAGTAAACAAAACACATGTACAGGTAGAAATGTATTCATTTAGAGAAAACGTGTCATCTTGCGAAGAGCAACATCCCCAGTCAGTGTGTCAGTGTTTTGACCAATGATATACTTTTTTTTGCACACATCCCAACTAACGATTTGCAGTGACCCAATCGTAACGAATCCTAACTTGTATTTATCAGATGTGAATTGTACAACTTACCCTTACACAACACTATTTGGATATGTGAAATGTGATTTCAAGTTTCTGATTATTTATTGTTGTCTTAGGCATTGCCATCCTCCAATAACTAGACACACCCTAAACAGTCCTGATTGATTTAAAACTTGTTTGGTTTGTCATTAGATTTCATAATATAAGATGGCATGTTAGTTTAAGAGTTGACTCACTCCCTGACATTTCCCTGACTTCTACTATGACGCTGAAAGGTGTTCTAATTTCATTGAATCTGTTCTATTGAACATGCCATTACATCCACGATAAGGAACATCCTCCTTGTTTTATGTGTAAATGCCATGGTATGACATGAAAGATGAACAGTATATGCTTAGTTTATATTATAATTTTGTAGATGCTTTTTTTGAAAGTGAACCACAGTAGAGCATGCATAGATTTTTGTGTGAAGGACTCTAGTGGGAACCGACCCTGGCATTGCAAGCTCCACACTCCACATAATGGTACATAATGGCTCTTGAAAAACTTGTAATGTTAGTTTTCACCAATTCAGACATATGAGAATGCATTTTCAATGTATTTGGACCGGGCCTGTGTTGAACAATAACTAACCAGAACCTGATCATTTGGCGCCCTCTTGCTGTAGAGACAAAATATGACTACAATAGTGAAGTATTCTGACTGAAGTCACAAGCTCTGCTGATCCGCTACTGCGTAGCAACCAAGCGGTGCCATCAGCCCTGGTCTGCCCTAGAAAGCCTATGTAAATTACAATCGTCAGAGCGGCCAAAGTTGTTGTGATTCTACCAACAACGACAAGAAACTGCAATGTGGGGAAGTGTTTTGACTGATGTCATGTCAATGTAACGGTAAATATGTCTACAATTGGCTAGCTAGCTAAACAACTGTAATGATGTTTTGAGAGACAAGTGCTCATTGTGCAAACGTATTTTTGGTAGCACGTTGATAACAGGGGTTCATAAACTTTTTCACCCTGGGACCCAAATTAGAAATTCTGTTTTCCTGAGACCCAAGCTTATGAAAATATGCAACTATACGTAAATACTGGTACATTTTATTGCCCTTAAGCCAAAAACAAATAACAATGAAATACCCTTATAAATAGCTATGCATATTATTTTTTCCCCCCATTAAAAACACTCTCTACATCTGTCTAGGTTGGAACTGTTGTTGTTAAAATACAATAAATAATTTTACATTTTAACTGGAATAAACTCATTGATCACATCACACAGGTTGAGTTTTTGATAGTGCAACCCTAAGTAACAGTACAGATGAAAAAAAAAAGTATTGTTGAAAAAAAGTCTAGGTTAGAACTGTTGCTGTTAAAATACAATATACATTTTTTATTCTAAATAAATCACAGACAGTGTCACCAGCAAAGCACCATATCACCTCCTCCTCCATGCTTTACGGTGGGAAATACACATGCAGTGATAATCCGTTCACCCACACCGCGTTTTACAAAGACACGGCAGTTGGAACCAAAAATCTCCAATTTGGACTCCAGACCAAAGGACAAATATACACCGGTCTAATGTCCACTGCTCGTGTTTCTTGGCCCAAGCAAGTCTCTTCTCCTTATTGGTGTCCTTTAGCTGTGGTTTCTTTGCAGAAATTCGACCATGACGGCCTGATTCACAGAGTCTCATCTGTTGATGTTGAGATGTCTGTTACTTGAACTCTGTGAAGCATTTATTTGGGCTGCAATTTCTGAGGCTGGTAACTCTAATGAACGTATCCTCTGCAGCAGAGGTAACTCTTGGTCTTCCATTCCTATGGCAGTCCTCATGAGAGCCAGTTTTTATTTTACCTTTATTTAACTAGGCAAGTCAGTTAAGTTCTTATTTTCAATGACGGCCTAGGAACAGTGGGTTATCTACCTTATTCAGGGACAGAACAACAGATTTTTACCTTGTCAACTCGGGGATTCAAACTTGCAACCTTTCGGGTTACTAGTCCAATGCTCTAACTACTAGGGTTAGTGATCGGTTGAAGAGCATGCATTTAGTTTTACTTGGAGGCTACGGAAGGAGAGTTGTATGGCATTGAAACTCGTCTGGAGGTTTGTTAACACAGTGCCCAAAGAAGGGACAGAAGTATACAGAATGGTGTTGTCTGCGTAGAGGTGGATCAGAGAATCACCAGCAGCAAGAGCGACATCATTGATGTATACAGAGAAGAGTCAGCCCGAGAATTGAACCCTGTGACACCCCCATAGCGACTGCCAGAGGTCCGAACAACAAACCCTCTGATTTGACACACTGAACTCTATCAGAGAAGTAGTTGGTGAACCAGGCGAGGCAATCATTTGAGAAACCAAGGCTGTTGAGTCTGTCAATAAGAATGTGGTGATTGACAGAGTCGAAAGCCTTGGCCAGGTCGATGAATACGGATCAGTAGGTGCTCTAAAACTTTTTACCGGTAGTGTATTTGCATAAACTCTTCAGAGTTGTGTTCTGTGGGTGTAACCGAGTAGACTGATACCCCATTTCATTGCTTCATAATCATTGCTTCACAATCCAATCTTGTTTAACATTATCTAGTCTAAATATGGCATGATTCCACCAATTCTAAACTTCTGCATCACTTTCAAATAGGTACTTTTATTTTGAAGGTAAACCTCAAATTACACTATTGTGCCTAATCTTTATTGTGGCTAGCTTCACAACATATAACCCGGTCCGGTCGAGCATCACTAGCCAGATGAAGCTAGCTGACTGCTTTTAACGCTAGCGGTGGGCAACAGGGCTAAGTAGCTGCCTAGCTATTTATTTTCATGAACTGAAGTTTAATTTCATTAGGCGAACAACAAGTGGCTACCTAGCTAATACTTACTCACAAGGATTCCTAAATCATTGCTAAGAATAATGAAAATGACTGCAGTTTCAACTGGTCATTGTTTTCAGGCTGGTTGTATTGGTGCTAGCTATGTACCAAGCTAAAGCTAGCTAGCTACCCCAGAAGTTGCGGTCGAATAAATAATGCTTTATTACCAACGCAGTATTGTAAACACATCGTTCGTGGCCAGTGTTTGCTTGTTTGCCAGCTTTGACAGTGCTACTGATAGTAGTGGTGGCGCTTGGCTTGCACGTGCAAATTCGGAACACACAACATTCTATAATAGAACTGTGTTATTTGACGTGTCAAATTAAAAGCTTATTTAACGCGGCAAATTGTGTTATTGCCAAATAGTATTTTTTGATGTGTATCTTTTTTGACAGGCAAAGACCCAAACGGCGTTTATGTCGTGAAGCTAATAGCAGTGACGCTGTTACTGTGTAACTCCGGTAGGGCAACATCTGAAAAATAGCGCACTGGTAGTGTGTACCGGTGCTCGACCAGTATCTTGGTGTTAATGGATTTCGCATTTGAGTTGTCTCCCTGAAATGTTCTTACTCTTTCAAATGACTGCTCGACTTGTTGGCTGCTCGATCCACACAGCAGACATTGTGGGCTAGGTTAGGAATGCTGTGTTGCACGTGTAGCACCAAATTGTCCGGGGCATCATTACGTCATGTGCTTACGTTATATAGGCATGTGTCAGCTTTGACATCGGTTTTGCACATAGGCGTTAAACTAGACATCCGGCCGATACCGACGTTGGCATTTTTAGCTAATAACGTCCGATTCCGATATGTTCACCGATATATCGTGCATCCCTACTGTACAGCATTACCTATGAATTGTGGATCAATGACATGGGGTATCAATTTACTCAGTGACACCCACAGAACACAACTGTGAAGAGTATAAACAAATATTAGCATTGTAGCTCTTATTGCGTGACTTTGACTGTGGGAAGTCAGCGTATTGTGCGTATTGACATTCATATTGCACTGTACATTGTGGATCAATAAAATGGGATATCAGTCTACTAATGGAAACCCACAGAAAACAACTGCGAATAGATTACACAAATATTTGTGTTGTAGCTCATATTGCGGGACTCTGAAACAACTGTGAAATGATCCACATTTATTGTACCAGTCAAGCTATTATGTGTTTGTTGAACACTATTCCAGAGGAAAAACAATACAACATGGATGTTTCGGAGTCTGAAAACTCTGAGGAGAACTTCGGTACTGATACTCCATTTCATTGCTCCACATTCCAACACTCCAACCTTGTTTCGCATTATCTAGTCTAAATATGGCATGATTCCACTATTTGTATCCATTTGTATCACTTTCAGAGGGACTTTTATTTAAAAGGCGAACTGCAAATTCCACAACACATAACCCGGTCCGGTCAAGCGGCACTAGCCAGATGAAGCCAGCTACCTGCTTATAACGTTAACTTGGGGGAACAGGGTTAAATAGCTGGCTAACTTGTTTAGTTCGTTATCTAGCTAGCTAGTTATTTTAATGAACTGACGTTCGATTTCAATAGGACAACAACAAGTGGTTGCCTAGCTAATATTTAGTCACATGGATTCATAAATCAATACTAAGAATATTGAAAATGGCTTCAGTTTCATCTGGTCATTGTTTACAGGCTGGTTGCATTGGTGCTCGCTAGGCACCAAGCTAAAGCTAACTACCCCAAAAGTTGCTAATAACATCTGCATTAAAATATATTTGCTAACATTTTTGATCCTGCTCGTTTGATCCTGATCTTATTTAAAATGCTAACACAGACGTTGTCCCATTCAGTCAAACAAATAATGACTTATTACCAACGCAGTATTGTAACTACATCGTGGCCAAGGAGTATGCCTGTTTGCAATCTTTTATTTATTTTTTACAGCAGCTTTGACAGTGCTACTGATCGTAATGTTGGCGCTTGGCTTTGCACGTGCAAATTAGGCACACACAACAATACAACTTTTTTATTTGACATGTAAAATTAAAACCTTATTTGACTCATCAAATAGTGTTATTTGCCATGTTTTTTTTTGACACGCAAAGAGACAAATGGCTTTCCATATTCAACAATCTAAGCCAACTGCCAACCCAGTCTGTTTTTCCCCATAGTTGCTTAGGCGTCGGTTGTGTTGCTAAACAACCATTAAGGTTGACTCTCAGGCAAGATGAAAATGACTACATCGACCATGATCCTTTGCTTGTTACGGCCACTTTCACCATGATTGTTAGCTATTTTTGTTGTGCCATTTAGCAACATGACGCCTGAGATAGTAGAGAAAGGAATTACATTAGGCAATGAATAATTCAATATATAACGTCCACACAGCACCGTCGACCAATCGCGTTCTCATTGTTATGCAGCATCACGTGGCTGCTAAACTAATCACCCAATCCCTTCTCAAAGTCAGGGTATGAGTCGAGAAAACTACCTATTTTCCGCGAAAGTATATACTGACTAAAGTGGAAAAAATGTATCAATAATTTGGGTTAGAAAAAATAAATGTGTTTATAACAAGTAATATCTTGTGTTGAGTACTTCAAGACATTGACTTTAATGTTCCAAAATTACTTTTATGATAGGTAGTAAAAAATAATGTAAAAAAAAATACCAAGTCTATATTATGGTAAGAACAGCTCAAATAAGCAAAGAGAAACAACAGTCCATCAGTAATTTAAGACATGAAGGTCAGTCAATTCGGAAAATGTCAAGAACCAACAAGCGCTATGATGAAACCTGCTCTCATGAGGACTGCCACAGGAGATGAAGACCCAGAGTTACCTCTGCTGCAGAGGGTATGTTCGTTAGAGTTAACTGCACCTCAGATTGCAGCCCAAATAAATACTTTACAGAGTTCAAGTAACAGACACATCTCAACATCAACTGTTCAGAGATGACTGCATGAATCAGACCTTCATGGTCGAAATACTGTAAAGAAACCACTACTAAAGGACACCAATAAGAAGAAGAAGCTTGGAGGAGGTGTGATGGTGTGGGGGTGCTTTGCTGGTGACACTGTCTGTGATTTATTTAGAAATCAAGGCACACTTAACCAGCATGGCTACCACAGCATTCTGCAGCAATACGCCATCCCATCTGGTTTGCACTTAGTGTGACTATTATTTATTTTTCAACTGGACAATGACCCAACATTCCTCCAGGCTGTGTAAGGGCTATTTGGAGTGCTAAATCAGAGGATCTAGCCTCCACAATCACCCGACCTCAACCCAATAGAGATGGTTAGGATGAGTTGGACCGCAGAGTGAAGGAAAAGCAGCCAACAAGTGCTCAGCATTTGTGGGACCTACTTCAAGACTGTTTGAAAACCATTCCAGGTGAAGCTGGTTGAAAGAATGCCAAGAGTGTGCAAAGCTGTCATCAAGGCAAAGGGTGGCTACTTTGAAGAATCTAAAATCTAAAATCTATTTTTATTTGTTTAACACTTTTTTGGTTACTACATGATTCCATATGTGTTATATCTTCACTATTATTCTACAATGTAGAAAATAGTAAAAAGAAAGAAAAACCCTTGAATGAGTAGGTGTGTCCAAACTTTTGACTGGTACTGTAGATATTAAATTGTGTTAGATATTTCTGAGTGTAATGTGCCAGGTGGGACAATCTTGACTTCCTATGATGTTTAGATGTGCTGTCTGTAATCATACAATGTTTTCTTAATACTGATTTGCAAAGTCTTTATTACATTTGTCAAACTGTGTGATGAAGAAACAAGTACAGTATTGGAGTTGAAAATAAGTTAGTTAATAGTTAGTCAAGAGAGGAAATAACACAACTCAAATAAATATTTTAATCTACCTTATTATACATTAAATAAATAACTGATAACCATTTTAGTCAGTGGACAGCACAGCTTGAAACCACATAAATTACATAGCTAATAAATACATAAACATACATGCTGTTCAGCTCAGCTGTAACTATGATTAACAATCAGATGTATAATATGAAAAAATTGTACAATGCGCAAAAAACTTGTGGATTATTAAGCCCCTTATGAATTTTTTTTTCATGATAAAAAAATTGATGCAAGCACCCAATGAAGTCTCCTGATATGCAGATATAGATAGATAATTGGCTGTTCTTGTGATGACAGTTGCCTACTGATGTCAGTGTTGTCACCTCAGAAGAGTCCGTTTCTGGTGGTGTACTGTACATTGTAAGATCTACGTCTGTGCCAGCGTCTCCTTACAGCTGCACAGCAGCCACATAGCATACACTGCAAAAGAAAGATGGGGTGGCATGATTCACATGCAAAATATCATTGCAGAAATTAAACAGCTTATTGGATGAAATACTTTGTAAACTATTTTCACAGTACACATGTGAACACAAGCCTATACGTACACATAGCAGGATCCACAGGGGTACCAGAATGATAGCGATGCCACAAGGAATGATAATGGCCAAAGCCCAGCCAGGAAAACCTCCAACACTTGTGGTATTGAAAGGAGTGGTCAGCAAAAGGGTAGGAAGCGGTGTGGTGCTGGTAGTTGTTGTTGGGGCAACAGTGGTGGTCAGGAGACCTAGAATAGAAATGAAAATACATTTTAGAGGGATTATAAACTTGTAATATGTCATATAACATAGATATATACGTGTTTTGGAGATTGAGTATTATACACGTTACATGGTGTTTGATAACTCACTGTCATAAAAAAACACAGCAATGACAACCGTATGGTAACAAAAGCAGCATACCTGAGACTTTTAAGACTTCCTGTAGAAAACTACTAGGGTGGTTGACATCGTCCTCTTTGTATACATACGTCACGTTTGCTCTGATTTCAGTGCCATAAGCACTGTGGACATAAAAATGGGTTTTGTGTGAGAGTTAAACATGCTCCCTTCATCCTGTTTAGCTGTACAAGCAGCAGCTAAATGAAATCTGCAGAAATTCTAAAGAGTGCAGTTGAGAAAGATGGGTTGGTTCAAGGATATGACGTTGGACTTACATGAAGTCGGCGATGGGAAATTGAAACTGGTTGCCGTTTGGTTCACTGAGAAGTTGACGAAGCTAAAAGGGGACAAAACATCAAGTTGTCAACTACTATCATGACCTGAACTTGACCATGGATGTATCTTATGTATAGAAGTACAGTATCTTACTAGTGTGTTAATTGAATCCTGTATCTGGACGTAGGTCTCATTGGTGAATGTGAGTCTATTACTTAGAGACTCCAGGGTTACATTGGTTATTTTGAAACCAAGGTTGATGGCAAATGAAGTATCTGAAAGTTCTGTGAGCACACAAAAAAATGGTCACAATAGCAACAGATCAAATGAACTGCTACAATTTAGGAGTTTCAACAACATTAAAAAAACATTCAAGAAGTATTTAGATAGCAGGAGCAGTTGAATGTGTACCTAATAAGAAATGATTTTAGAGAGTGGAAGTAAATGTCTTCATGAAGCCTAATTTCTTAAACTCACTGGTATAAGTTGCATTCTGGAAGGTGGTTTGAGTGGTCTTGGATTGAAGAGACAGTTGCTTCTTGACGGCACCAAGGACATCATCCTCAGTGGGGACTGGTGTTTTGAGGTTGAATATCAGTTTAACATAAACCACGGCTGTGCCAAATCTAAGAGAAAATAATAATACATGGAAAATTACATTTCCTAAAGAAAATGTGTGTGCTTGCTAGCTTGTCTTAAAGTATTTATGATTGTAAAATAAGTCATAGTAGTGGCAGTCAATACAGTAGTAATGGTAGTGACTGGTTATAATTGGAAAAAGTAGGTAGATGGAAAGATTGATTGATGGATAAGGATAGGATAGGATAGCCTGAACATATGAAAGTTGGTTTGGTCTCTCTAGCTTGAACGGTTCAAGAGTAAATATTCTTTTTGGTAGGTTATTATATGCTAATTTATACTCAATTAAATTGTTTTAGTTTAGAAAATGTTAAAATAATTAGAAAAAGTATCTAAGAAATCTAGTGGTCTTGCCTTCAGCAAGCACATTAATAATAATGGATTGGATTTATATTGCGCCTTTTGACCGATTGATGTACTCAAAGAGCTTTTCTAAAGAAAGGTTGACATTTTGGATGCTTTTATTAAAACATCAGTAGTTAACGACACAAGCATGGATGTACATGGTTCATTGCTGCAAAGGTTCCTCGATTGACAAGGTGTTCATTGAATTGTATGAAATAATTATAACGAATGATGTTGCTTACCTAGTTGTTGATGTCACTGAAGTCAAAAGGGTAGGAAGTGGTGTGGTGCTGGTAGTTGTTGTTGGGGCAACAGTGGTGGTCAGGAGACCTAGAATAGAAATGAAAATACATTTTAGAGGGATTATAAACTTGTAATATGTCATATAACATAGATATATACGTGTTTTGGAGATTGAGTATTATACACGTTACATGGTGTTTGATAACTCACTGTCATAAAAAAACACAGCAATGACAACCGTATGGTAATGAAAGCAGCATACCTGAGACTTTTAAGACTTCCTGTAGAAAACTACTAGGGTGGTTGACATCGTCCTCTTTGTATACATACGTCACGTTTGCTCTGATTTCAGTGCCATAAGCACTGTGGACATAAAAATGGGTTTTGTGTGAGAGTTAAACATGCTCCCTTCATCCTGTTTAGCTGTACAAGCAGCAGCTAAATGAAATCTGCAGAAATTCTAAAGAGTGCAGTTGAGAAAGATGGGTTGGTTCAAGGATATGACGTTGGACTTACATGAAGTCGGCAATGGGAAATTGAAACTGGTTGCCGTCTGGTTCACTGAGAAGTTGACGAAGCTAAAAGGGGACAAAACATCAAGTTGTCAACTACTATCATGACCTGAACATGACCATGGATGTATCTTATGTATAGAAGTACAGTATCTTACTAGT